>NW_008824930.1:3232339-3250673 GCF_000699105.1 Pygoscelis adeliae
CGGGGCAGGGGGGGAGTGAGCGAGTGGCTGTGTGGTGCTCAGTTGCCGACTGAGGTTAAACCATGGCACTGGGTTGGAAGCAGAGGTGGGATTTCCTATGCAAGCCCCTTAGCTCCGTGGAGTGCATCAAGTTTTCCCCAGGGCTGCAGGAGAGAGTGTTTTCCCTCTCACACAGACACTCTGCAGCGTAATGGGCTGTGATGGAAGCTGGATTTCGGTGAAAGCTGTCAAGGTACAGCACAGAAGCTCTTACACTCCCAACGAGCTGGACTGAGCTGCTTCCAGTCAGCTGGCTGTGGTTCCTTTTGTGGTGGTTGTCTTCTGGAGACAACTTAACCCTGCAACAGAAATGTTTTTGCTTTTTAACAGCTGTACTACAGACCACTGTATCACAAAAAGTAGCAGTCTGCCCTGTCCTCTTGTTGCTATCGTGGGCTATATTTGACTTCAAGGCAATTTGTGTGTTTGCTATTGGATGTGGACAGAAGTTGGCATTTTCTGTGAGGCTGGTGTGCTATCTATAAAGCTTTATACCTCTCGTCAACACTGTGACAAATTTTTGGATGTGAGAAAGCAAGTTCTGTCTCCAAGTGAGGCACTGAACTCAACTATAGAAAAAGCAAGCAATGGTTTGTCCCTTTTGAAGCCATTCTGAATGTACTGGGCCCTTGCAAAGACGAGTATCTTCCATAACTGAATGGATAGGAGACATTGTTGGAAGTAAGCTTAGAGATTGCTGCCCAGGGACTGATCCGATGACTGAATCAGCAGGGTTTCTCAGTATTTTAGTCTCCAAAATACAGGGCTTAACTTATGCAGACAACAGACAGCAGGAAGAGGAAAGCAATCAGCTGATAGCATGTCCCATGTTAACAAAAGGCACTGAGCAACTAAAATCCTGTTTGTAAATAATACAAATTATGTTATGCAAACCTCAAAGATCAGGTGGAGTCGGAGCCCTTCCAGAAACCTAAGCTTTTGGGGAGAACATCTCCAGTGTTGTGTGGCCCTCCAAGCTGTAGAAGAGACCTTGGTCCCTGCTGCAAGATTTATTTTTCCTTCTGTCTGGATACATTTACCTCTTTCTTGCTGTAACCTTGATCTCCAGCTAGGGCATGTCAGATAGGAAGATGAACAGACGTGCAAGAATGCTGAGGCTTTTTGCAATGTCATCACCTTGGCCAAGGATGAAGACAGTCTTTCAAAACCTGCTGGATACTCATTCATAAATTGATGCTGTTGTACTAATGACGGAATTCCACTTTAGTCTTCAATGGCTCCATAAAATAGTTAGTTGTAGCACAGTACAGAGGAAAAAAGAAAAAGCGCCATGTACATGATGGCTAAGAAATAAGAGAAGCAAAGGAGTTAAGAAGGAACTAAATCAAATAAATTACATTTACTTGAGAACCAGTCACCAATTCCATAGCTGGAAAATGCTGAAGTGACTAAAGTTCATGTTTTTCTGAAGCATTTGGTTAGTTCATAGGAATAGCACACCTGCTTCTTCAATGACATTAAGCAACTACTCTGTAAATATTATCCTCTAAAGATCCATTAGGGCTTTTTTCTTGCAGGCTGCAAACCTTTACACATTCAGTATGCAGGGGTCTTGGACTGCACAAAATCTCCTCCCCTTATCATACCACTTTTTTCTTTTCCTCCAAACCCCTTAAGATGTGCTGCAGATTTCATTTTTTGCTCTGATAACCTTGAGAGGTGCTGCTAGGCAACTAATGAATTAAAACAGGGAAGATAAAGATGTGTGTATTCCTGAGAATATTCTCAAGCAATTCCGTTCAAGATAGTAGCCAAGAGGAAAGAATGCCTTTGTCATGCAGACCTCGGAAGCATCCCAGATGTAACTGGTACACAATAAACCCCTGAGAAACGAAGATTTATTAAAGGTGCAAGGTCTTAGCAAGAATGGAATGCTAATGAGGGAGGAAAGCCCATAAACTGCTCTCGTAATGTTGCTTTTAAACAAAAACACAGAGTGGGATCTGATCAAGTATATCAAGGCAACCGTTGCCTTTTATTCTTCTTATGATATTTTTTTGTGTGAAGGTTTGGAAGATCTACGGGAAAACTGTTCATAAGAGCTACTGACCATGTGGGCAGCTGGGGCACAGTTAAGCTGGATGCTCCTGACACGTGATTTAATGCATTTGTACGACCTCCAGTCCTAGGCATGGTGATTTCTGGCACTTGCCACTGGACATCAACCAACCTAGCCAGTCAAAGCCGGATTATTTCCTCACAATCAATGAGCCAGTAAAATATTATACAGAATAACAGAGGATTTATTTATTCTCTCTGCTTCATTGATTTGCTGTTAATAGCTGCAGCTGTCACAGACAGGCATATAAATGGGCTTGGAAGTTCAAGAGCCTGGATGCGGGAATGCCTCGCTTAAGTGAGCATGCGAGAATGTGAGCTGTGATCGGCTCCTGCTGACACAAACTGCAAGAAGAGAAACATGTAAAAAGTTATTTTGCTATTAGATTCCTTTGGTTGTTTGCTAGAGTTATCAAGGGGCTTCTTTTACTTTACTTGGAGTTCAATCTCCTACCAGGGCTGGTGTCAAGGAACAAAGCATAGATTTGGGGCTACTCTACTGATCTCCGGGAGCTACTAGCCAGCTTGAGATGCCCTAGAAACAAGGTAATATGAGCAGCAGCGAAACAAGTGCACAGCGCAAGGGTATCTAACCATCAGTAAGAACAGGTGGATTTCCAAACTATTCAATGCTTGGTGACCTCCTAAGTCCGGGTGATTTTGCCGTTGAGACATGATAGATGTTTGAGGTGGGCTGACTGCAGTTTCTGGCACTAATTTCCTGTATACACGACCCTCAATAACTCAGGTATGCACGTACAGCCTTGGCTGTAATCCCGCCCAAAGTACCTCGGCTATTCTTAATGGCTGTACTGGGATTGCTTATTGGAGCTATGCCACCATACAGAAAAAAATGGATGATTCACGGGGCCAAAAGACCGGGTCATTTAAAATAAACCTTCAAAGGCATCTGGCTGATTTCTATATTTAACTGCCTAGCAACAAAGAATTTGAACAGCCGGCCTATTAATTAAGAAGTAGACACCCTCCTGCAAGCACTTAAACATTCAAATCAGTTCTGGTCAGTTACCTGAAAAGCACCCGCTCTCAGGAGAGGACTCTCTGCTTCAGATTACAACTGAAGATAGGTGCCCAGACCCTGGGGCAAGGTGAGATGTTGCATTAGATCCTGTTGATTAGTTCTTGGTAGCTCCTTGCTAGAGAATTGTGTGGCCACAGCTGAGCCACCTAATCCTCTCTTTGTGCTCTGTAAATGGCTACAGGACTAAGCCATGATTGTACTGCTCCTCCTCTCTCCTATAAAATGCCGTTTTTCTGTCAGGAACTGTGCTGCAGGAAGAACCATGGTGACTTAGGTGTTGGAAGAGTCAAGGACAAACTTAAGTGTAACGTGCTCTCTCGTGCGGCTACGGCAGGCATGGCTGAGCTAAGCAGACAAGTAAGCAAACAAAAATAGACTCGACAATGAACCATGGGGCTTCTACCGACATCGGTTGGCCAGTCTCTAAAGCATTCGAGGATGACGGACAGAGCTCTGCACCTTACAGGTCACTTTCTCCTTCTCTGTGGGACAACGAACCTTCTACTGGTGAGAAAGCAGAGGCAGCTGGCAAGTGTCCTATATTAAACGTGAAGAAAGACGACACCATTTACCAGGCACTTGGATGTGGGATCAACTTACCATACATTATTTGAATAAAAGTAACAGTCCAGGTTTACCCTTGGTCTATGGCCAGTTTAAGATAATTGCACTTGGTATGGCTTAACACTTAGTGGAAAAAAAACCTTGAAACAATTCTTCATCTGCTTTACTTTGAAAGCACGCGCTTCATCAGTATACTTTAGTTAAAATGCGGCGACTTGGATGGCAGGATTTATTGAAATACCATGATTGCAAGGAATTAAGTAAGCTAGGTATGACTGCACCTATGAAAGATGTCAGAAAATATCTGGATTTTGGAACATTTCAGTGAATACTTTATCAAGATTTTCAGGGCATATAATGTAAGGAAACACATAGTTGCCCTACCTGTTATGGCGTTAGTGGTGGTTAGCATAGCAGAATTGCGCGAGACCAAAGGCAGATCTTGCCCAGGAAAGCCAGATTGCTTTCACGTCTGTAAAGAGTGGAAGTACAAGGGTGGAAAGCTGCCCAAGCCAGAAAAAAAAGAAGCCAACGTATCTATAGAGGACTGTATAAACCTTGCCAAATCATTAACAGGCGTTGGCAGGGATAGGAAATGTGGAATTGTTTTTGTGTGGTGGGATTTGGTTGAGGTGGAGCGATGTAAGGATAATTGGCCTTGAGGTTTACAAGCATGCCCTCTTTTCTAGCTTAGGAGAACCACAAATAACAGAGGAAACTGAGGCAAGGACGCCACACTCGGGCCTCAGCTGGTACTCGGGGCTGCACCCGTGTGTGTTGCGGAGCCTGACATTAGTGTGCTTGCAGAGGCTGCAATCCCCTCGGGAGCACTGCAGCCGATGTGCCACTGGGCATATGCTCAGGAACGCTCCTTTTTCCTTTCCAGCGTGCTGGGACATGTCCCCAGAGCTGAGTGCTAAGTCTATCCTGGAGCACTCTTCTTGCACATCTGAGGTGCTTGGTTTACCCATTTGTTGTAGAAATGCAACTTCTGTTGGTCTAGTGACTATTTACTGAGCCACTTAGTTTTGTAAACTTCTAGCTGGATCTTCCAGGCATACTTTAATTGTTAAATAAAAAAAGAAGTTCTCATTGAGCTGGCAGAATAAAGAAAGAATTGTTCCAAGGAGAAATGTATCTCGCTACAAATTTCATTTTGTAAAACATTCGGTTATTCTTTGTGGCCTCTAGAGCTCATAAGAAATGTAAAGATTTTCCTTTTTTCCCCTCTTTAACCAATAGCATTTGCTGCTGCTAATTCTGTTATTCAGGTTATTGACTGTCAGTAATTCCTACCTAGACCTGTTTCCTGAAGATCCTTCAAGAAAGGAATGTTAAGATATGAGGTCATCTGATGATGTGAATACGTGCTGCTTCTGAGTCCTGGTACACATTCAATTTTGTCTATTAACACATAACGCAGGAGGAGCAAACCTCTTACTTCCGTACCCAAGGTTATGGAATTTACCACTGTAAATTCTTGGCACATATAATAAAGTTGAAAAAATAAATCTTAATAAAGTGGGAAGCAAATGAGACTCCAACACAACAAGTGTAATGAATGACAGAAAATATGTCTCAATGTTAAATAACCCTTTTTCTTGCATCAGAGAACCGTACAAAGACAAAAAGGTTTGTTTGGTAATGTCATTATTTAAAAACCTGTTTAATGATCCCTTTTTGCTTTTGGGAAGAGTCACACAACTTTACACTGGGAAGCGCTGACTACTTTTGGAGGAGAGTGATTCTGACTCCCTCCCCGTCTCAGCTAGCATTTATTATTCTGCTTTCAGTCTGCTACCCCAGACACGTGCAGAAATCCTTAACGCGAAACTGGCTGCAGGTCTCCTGTCACTGCTTCTACTGCTCCTGAAGTGCCTGGCTGCTGCATCTTACGCAGGGTAGTTTGGGGTGTAGTGGGAGAGACAACGGAAATTTCCTCTGGGTCAGATTCCTGAAAAGAGACGGTCTGGCTTGCTCTGGCACACGAAGTGCTATCAGTTGGTCATCTTAACTATCCGGGCTCTGCCAACTGCTGAGGATTCAGGATTTGATGACAGTCTGGTGACTGCTATTCTCCAGCTGCAGTATGGTAGTCAGTTGGACAAAAGCAATTAACCACTAAGATTCAAAGCTTTTAAGGTATATTTTTAGTTTTCAGTCAGATGTGCCCTAAACCGTATCTCTAACCTCTCATCTATTACAGGTCGTAATAGTATAAACCCACTTGGGTCTCTGAAGTGCCATTTTCCACCAGCGGCTTTATGCAGATAGCGTGGAGGAAGATGACCAAACCCCTGAGCAGACAAAGCCCATTAGCACAGGATGCCTCAGTTTTAATAGATCAAAAATAACTCTTAAAAGTTGTAGCAGAGAATCTCACTCAGATGCCCCTCAAGCGTCAGATGTTACCTGGGCAATGGTCCAGCTCCTTTACATTTCAGGACCTCTACCTTGTGGAAACTGATTAGGGATCAATAACGCACTCTTAAAGGGAGTGCTCACTTTAAATAGATCTTTACTTGTTGACTTGCAGCTTCAGCGCGATAAGCTGTTAGGGTGTTCTACATATCTGACTCTCCTGTGTCTCTGCCACTCTACATCCCATACGCTTCTCTCTCTTTCTTAGCCCCTTCCTTCCAGATAATGGGTACATGTTTTTCCCCCCTGGTACCACTTGGGTTGCTTTTAGATAACTTAAGTGTACAAAGCAGAAGAACTACTTCCGAAAGGAGATGGCAGATGTACTCTTATCAGCTTCTCCAATTCTTTAATTCTGCTGATTCACTCTGCAATGCCTGATGCAGCATCGGGACCACTTCAACGTTCAGCTGCTACTGGATGGACAGGCAGGCAGAACCCCAATGTTGTCCAAAACGGGGTACCTTTTCTATGTTTCTTCCCAGCCTTTCCTACTATGGATGCACCAGCTTGAGAAGGGATCATCTCCTCCTCTGGGAATCGCACACCCACTGAATTACAATCGTACCAGGAAATTCTTGCCCCAGAGTACCCACTATATCCAGAGACTGTCTCAAATCTCCTTGGTTGCCTCTAGACTTTACTCGTTTCTCATTCTGATCGTAAGAGCCAGAGAACACAAGGTCAGAGCAGAGGAGCACAAGTGCAAGGCTAGGTCGTAGCTGGAAACATAGCCCCTTGACGGGAACCATCATCATTTGGAATTCCTTTAGGAAACAAAAAACTGCCCTCAGCTATCCTTCGCACAATTTTTAGGATTTAGGCTAAGGAGGTAAAAGACTAAACTGTAACACTGTGAAGCGTGTTTAATAAAGATACTCTCAGGTGCTTTGACACCGCTGGAGTTACTCACAAGCTGTGCAGACTGTGGCACTGTTGCTGAATACTGCAGACAATCTGCACGCTTGTTCTAGCTACCTTTTGCTAGCAATGCTCTCCCTGGACCTACATAAAGATATTAATAGCAATTAACCTCTCAGAAGTCTAGTGCTAATCTTAACTCAGGTTAGTGGCGAGCTTTGCCTTCTCACCCTACCGGTATTCCGCATGAATGGACTCTTACTAAACCTCATTTATTTTCATAGTAAACACAATTCTGGGAAAAGCTTTTCTATGCCCTCTGCTGGTTTTCCAAGGCACACGTTTTCAGCTTAGAGTTAACACTCTTCCTTTAAAATACCAGGAGGTTTCCATACCTCTTCTCCATTTTCTTCTGACTAAACTGCGGTAAGATATATAGGACAGAGTCATAGGTGCATACTACACAAATTGCCTCCTTCACCTTCCCTGTGACTTGCCTAGTGACTACCAATTTTCATTTTTGCTTACTTGCATTTCTTTCTGAACTAGACTGCTCAGGAAATTCAGGCAATCCCCATCTCTTCATAAGCAGCAGGCTTCTTTGAGCAAGTCTGCACAGAGAACAGGAGTTTCCTTTGGCTGCCCTTTCATGTTGAGGAGCGCAGCAGACCCCATGCACCTTCAGCCTGAACCTTATGGATCCAAAGTCATTTGTCATTGGATCAATTATCTCCCTGTATTTCTGCCTTCGCTGCCAGGACTCCTTTAACACCTACCTCTAAGACTTTAGCAACTGTACTGGGTTATGCCCAAGACTCTTCCAGGATAATTGTCCTGTCCTTAATGTAAGTTTTGGATATTCCACAAGTGTCTTCCACAAGCTCCAGACTGAATACCGCTCTGATGCTCACTGCTGACTTATACTGGTACTCAAAGCCAGTTCAGTAGGCTTCAAGTTAAGATTCTGGTTAAGAAGTCTAACCCTTCTATTTCTACGTTTTTGTGGCATTTCATTTTGCTCTATGTGTAAAGACAATCTAACTTGTCCATAAGCATAAGGCCCTTTGATAGTAACTTCAAAGAAAAAGACACGAGTAGTTCCCAAGGGCCAGATGCTGAGTCTTGACAAATACAAGTAGAATATACCCTTATATCCATACCCTAATTGCAAGCTGGGCCAGGTTATGAGCGTAACAAAGGATATGACGTCTTAAGATTCACATAGCTTGAGTCACATAGCTGAGACTCAATGTCTTACTTCTAACTTTGAGAGTAAAGCCCAATAACCCAGAGCAAACCCTCTAGAACAAATTCAAATGTGAGCTAGATGCAGCTATGGATACACAACGGCAGTAACTCTGCCTTGCCAGGAAAAAGGAGGTACTCCTTTATCAACCCAACTTTAGTTCAAGATTTTGGAAGTGAACACAGCCTTTCTTTAAATTTCTCTCTGCTTCAGTTTTCTCTTCACTCAAATCTGTACCTTTTTTAATGTATTAATTACTTGACTTATTAAATGCTGTGTCAAATCTATAGCCTGCATTACTGATCAAGTTCGTCTTCTCAGTAAAAGCAGGAACAGCAAAAAACTTCAAGGCGGCAGTACTTACTAAAAAAGGAAAAAAAAACCCCAAAACCCCCCCACCACGGACAAATCCACAAAACAAAAATACATACTATGCACCTCCATTGTGAAATGATCACTTTCCTAAGGGTCCCACAAATACACCACACTTTCAGAAGTGCTGATATGCCAACAGCACTACTTTTTCTGAACTTACTTCTTAGGGAGACTTCAGTGGATAATTTGAAGAGGTCAAAATACAGCGTTAACTGACAAAGTCGCCCCCTACCATATTATGGTGATATTATGCACACACCATTCACGGGAGAGCAAGAAAACTTACATTAAGATCATGCCAGTGAACGCCACTACTAGGGAATCCAGAGTAATCCTAAAGCGCAGAAGCGCGACTTGCCTGTAACCGGCTGCAGGTGCCTTCACAATCAATGGACAGGCAAACAAATAGCAATTTTCCAGTGGCATACACTCGGAGTGTCCAGCACACTACCGCTCGGGGCTTCATGAGCTAGCCTACACCTTTGTGTCTAAGTGCCCACCTCCTTACATGAAGGTCAGAAGAACCGGCAAGGTCACGGAAGCTTTTAACATCTACACCACCAGGACCAACGCTAGCGCTGCTGCCTCAGCTCTTTAACAAGCAGGCTTCCTCTACACCTGCCTGTAACAGTTCACCTGCTTAAGTGGGAGAGCGTGCCTCCATTCTAGCCAATACAAGTCTTGGGTCACTTTCCTTCAGCAAGACCATACAAAACACCAGTACTCAATGGGAACAACAAAAGCTGTCATCAATAGTAACTTCAGAGTTTTAATCAGGAAATCTTTAACAGATCGTCAGAAATGTTGATTGACATTCATCTAAGTGTTATGGTAATTTTGAGCAGTTTTTAGGTAATGAAAATTCATTAAATTCAACATAAAACAACTGCACTGTAAATTATTAATCCAGCCCTGAGCTGGAGCATTAAGCAAGTGCAGTCAACTTCTGAGGACAATGTTAATCCTGGAGTTATGTTTTCCATCAGTGCATTTCTTCAGTTATCGCTTAACCTTCCCAGAATCTCTGCTCTCAAATTTTCACCTCAATAGTGCCAGCTAGAAGTCCAAAACACCCAGCTAACTTATGTCTGGCACCACAAGTGAAAACCTTCGATACACTCTATCTCAGGCTCTTACATCTAGGATCTTCTCTTGGCCTCAACCATTTTGCAGAATTGGAAACGGAAGATATTCAGACAAATGACAATGTCAACTGCCCCACAGAAATGGATTGCACAAAGATGGGCAGCAGGACTATGCATGCATCTTTACTCATAGCCATGACTACTTTGCCACATATTCCATTTAAGGTATTTTATTTTTTAAGTTAGGCCAACCATCATTTCACTGGAAGCGACAAGCTCCCTGTTCTTCTTCTCACAGACGGGAAGGCACACCAGCATACACATCCCCTTTTGATAGGTACCAAGTCCATTTTAGTAACAGAATCCTCGACACAGAAACCATGAAATCCCCCTTCCCAAAACCAGTTGCATGCAGCTCTCTTGGGGACTCAGAATCTGACTTGCGCCCGGAAATGCATCTGCTTTGTAGCATTGTTACTCATTCCTGTCTTGAGCATCCACTTTGACTTCATCCTCTGCAGGTACTGCATATCACGCTGCTGAGCAAAGACTGCCCCTTCAGGGAGAGAGGAGGAAGAGAAAGAGGGATAAATGTCTGTAAGCTTGCTTACTACTTACTTGCAAACCAGCTAATCTGTCCATTTACATCAGCAGTTAGCTATACGTTTTCCGTCCCATACTGGCACACTTTCCACTTTTCTCTTGGGAAAGGCCAGTTCCCTCTATGAATACCCATGACCGTGATTAAGGGAAAAGGTTGTTTTGCATTCCGATGTGCGATTCTTTTATTTCAAAAGTGGAGATAGATCACATCGCTGCTCCCCAACTGGAAAAGTATTCTAACTGTCAAAGAATGGTTTATGTTACATTATTAAATAGCAAGAGTAGTGGTTTTGACATGCAGAAACCAACAAACCTTAGGAAGTCGCCAAATATCACAAACACGCATGCTGATGAACTGAAGGGCTTGCACAGAAGCTGCAATGGATTTTAGACACAAACAACTTCCTGTAACTTATTCTGCTTGGATGTCAGGAATGAAAGGGAACCGAGTGGAAGACAAACTACTGCATAAAACCCCACAAATGTGAAACAAACTCAACCCATTTAATTGTAGAGTGAGGACATACTCCTCCTGTGCAAAAACCTCACATTGTCACTTACCTGTCTGACTTGTCCAGCCCAAAGCTCTGTACTGCTGCAACACCCGACCCACTGCTTTCTTATTTTTCACAACAGCCACCGTTCTTGGCAGACCAAACCGTTGCTTGTAGTATCTCATTAAAGAACGATGACCCACTCTTGCACCTATTCAGAGGAGGAGACATCTTATTATGCATAATGAAGCAGCTTCTGAAATGCAGTATTCAAGCATATTGTGAAACTGTGGAAAATCCCTATGCTGAGAAATGCTTTTAAAAGGCCCAGAACCTTAAAAACTTTAGGACTATTAGGAAGTCAATGTAATTACTGTAAGAGCTGCTGTACAGCACTCTACCTTAAAGAAAAAAAACCCAAAGAGTGGTGCTGTTCAAGAGGGCCTTAGCTCAGATAACAAACTGGCAGTTATCAGAAGAGACTATTTTAATTAGGGGAATGAGCAGAGATGCAATGCTGTTTCAAATAACCAGGGAAGTAATTTGCTGACATTCAGGAAATCTTCTGTAACCGCACAGTTGGCAGCACTTTTCAGAATGAAAGGGCTGAGGTCCCCCCATACAAAAACCACCAAAACAAACAAAAAAATGCAAGCAAGAGTGCCAAATGCTATACAAGCTATACAAGGCAAGAGTAAGGTTGTTTAAATAAATTAGTTTTACTGAACTAGTTTACTAAATTAGTCACCAGCTGCCTCTCTGCAAAAAAACTACACTAGATAACCTAAGTTATAGCTTCTCCAAGTTGCACTAAAACAAGATATGGAAGCTCTTGGGGTGTACCATGAGTCACATGTTCATGAACAGTTAAAGTGGGCAAAGGAACCTCCTGCCCCAGTCCACACACACATGCTGAAGAAGTTGAACTACTTGGTAGTGAAAATAATGGAAGGTGAGGACAAAACCCCAAAGACACTTAGATGTAAAATTACTTTCTCCCTTGCCAAAGGAAAACATGTCGACGACCTATGCCGCAGGTAACGGCTGCAGCTACAAGAAATGCAGAGAAAGTACGTTGTAACACAAGTCCTATGCCTACCTGAAGGAAGGATCAGCTCCATGGTGTCATCATCATAATCCAACTCTTTCTCTGCTGGGCGCTCTCCAGGCACCTCCACATCTTCCCCATCCTCGTGATCAGGGTAACTGCTCCTGTGGAAGAGTAGTGGTATGTGGTTTATACATGGTGAGCAGCCACAGCTATCCAGATCCATTACACAAAAGAACTGCCATGCACAGCTACAGCAAGCCACAAACATTGTCACCTTTCACCTACCTTCATTTGAGAGTTCTTCCCAGTAGCACCCTGCCCTGAACAGAGGCTGAAGAGAAGGACCACCCTTCCCCCACCTGGTTCTGTAACTCAGCACGGTTCTGCTGCTGCACGCTTAACCGCGACTTATGGTGAAAAGCCACCACTGTGCAGCCCACCAGCTCTGCACAGCTACTGAACGAGCACTCCAAGAAGCTCCACTAAATCCACCTGCCACCATAATAGGAGGTATTTCTGACCAAAATGAACATAGCTTAGGATGTTACAGGAAGTTCAACAAGAGACCTCTAAATCACAGAAGTCCTGTTTAACTCCAGCTACTTAAAAAAGAAATCCACAGTCGGTATTAAGCCCACAGTCTGCCTAAAAGGTAATGGAAGTGACAGTTATGCCCTTTTATGGTCTTTGCTGGTGCACTGAAATCTAAACTCAGTAACAGCAAACATACAAAACAGAATTCAAAATATATTTTCACGTAGGACTGGTATTAGGGATCACAGGAGAGGAGAACCAATCATGTTGTTATGCTAATCTAGAGAAGTGGTGAACCAGCTATGCAAAATAAGCATCAGAACCAGAAACAGGACTAAATCTTAAGAATGAATAGTAGTTTCTGATGTAATATTCAACTGTCCTTTTGTCTGTCCCCATCTGTGCCCCACTCAAAGAAAAGCGTCCTCACCTGAAATCATAGAAGTCTGCAAATTCCAGGGCGGCATCTCCATCTGTGAAGAGTTTGCAGTGGCTTTTATCATTCATGTGAGCCTGTACTGCTTCTGTAGAGTAGAAGGATTTCCCTTTTTCATTGCACCAGATGCAGATTTTCCCAACTCCAACCTTCTCTCCTGCAGAGAACATTGACACTCCCTAGTAAGTAACATTTCTGTGATGTAGGCTTCCCAGCTGGCAGGCAGAGAGACTGAGGAAGAGCCTTGAGCCCTTCATTTCCAGAAAAGCCCTGCTGTTCCTATGCCTTGACCATATGGCTCCATCAGGGACAAGCCTGTGCATTTAAAGATTTCATGTGACAAGGCATGGATCATTATGTATTCTCAATAATAAATTTCACACTTCCAATACAGTTTTCTATTTGATACACCAAAATTATTTTATTCTCATCATTATTTGTAGACTTCAAGGAAGATACATTTTTTCCAGCTTTTAGCCCTCACAAGTAGGCAAATACTTGCTATTCATTAGTAGGATAAGACAGTTCATACACACACTTTAGCAGTAGAGTTTTGTCCTAAATTTCATGTTAGCTGAACAACTTTCTCAACACTAGAAAACCACGTGAGACCTGCAGGGTACATGACCACATGTTTGCTCAGTGGGGTTTTCTCTCACTCTCTCCGGAAAGCCTGTGGTCCTGTTCACAATCAAAATACTGAACTAGACAGCACTCGGATTTTACACAAAAAAACCCCAAAACATTTTAAGCCATATCCAAGTGAAAATAAGCAATAAAGTATATAAGTATCCTGATCAAAAATCAGAGAACATTTACAGGCGTACCCAGGTACTTGATCAGTCCTCTGAGATCCACAAGGTACTCTATGTCTGGAATGAAGAAACTGTGAGCTTTTGTCATATGTGCCACATTTTTCGTGAGAGATCTTGAATGGTGGGGACAGAACAAGCAGTCCGTGACTGGTATGGCCCCAACAGGAGGAGTGCTTTCAGCTTCTGCCTGCTCCTCCTCTTCTTCTCCCACACTCTCCATCTCTTCTTCAGAGCTGATGTCTTCATCAGAATCCATATCTTCCCAGTCTTTTAAAGGAAGTTTAAAAAAAAAAAAATTATTTATACGATTACTTCTCCCAAGCAAAACAAGTCCCAATTGAGTTAGAAAAAGTTATCATAGAAAATATTGTATTTTCTATTCTTACAGCTAAGTGCCACACGGTCACTTCCAGGTACAAGAATATACCATTGCCAGTAAAAAACACATTTCTTTGTAAGATGTACAGCAAGGCTCAAGTCTGCTCGTAAAAAAGCTGGCAGATAAGATATTTTTTTCCCCTCCATTTGCTCAACTATTAACACTTTATTGCTGTTTCGAAGCCTTAAATTTAATTCACCACAGCACAAGAACACATGCATGGCTCATTAAAAACAATACAACTCTGTCAGAATCATGAAAATACTCATTTCCAGCAGTGACTCAGCAGTGAGGGAGAACACACTCCTGTTCACACATAGATCTAACAAGAGAAGAACAAAGCCAGCTGTCACAGATACACTACGTTAACATTATGTGTTACTATACACCAAGATATACTAACAGTTTTACACATTTGAAAGATTACTGCAGAGCTCATTAACGGATAGACGAACCGGCAATCTGATTATACTGCTAGAGGCGTCAAGAAATCTTTTTCAAGGGGTTCAGATCTGGGGCAGTGAGCATTTCCCAGTACTCTATTCCTACTGGTCCCCTTCCAACTGCCATGCGCACAGAGTGTTTGAGAACAGGGAACACGGTGCTCCCCAGTGTTGTAGGCTGCTAATTAGAGATCTTTACTACAGGATAGAGTTTAATAATTTTAAAAGCCTGACACTGAATTAACAGGACTTGTAGGAACCATTCCTGGACAAACACTTGAAAGGAAAATTAACATTCAGAAACTACTGAGATTTTAGCATTACAACTTATGACTAACACATTAATACCAAACAGGTGCAAGTTGGCTCCTTCTTCAGATGTTAAGATGCATGTTCAGAGGTATCCGTTTCTTCTCCTGTAGAACAGATTCCCTGAATTGCAACTAAATTCACCAGCATAAAACTGCTGTAACAGACGTAATAACATGACACAATGGTTTCAGTAATGAAGCTGGCATAGTATGGTCCCACTTCATTCATACCTGTCCCCTTGCTGCAGTTTAATCACCCCATTCAACTCCTCCAATAGGTGCATTTGGAGCTGCACTGTAAACTACAGCACTGGAAGTGTCCAGGTTAAAAATAACCCTTTTCTGGGAATTCTGAAGCTCTGACCTTTCCAGTTGTCAACTTTCCAGGCTGACCTCCAGCAAAGAGCTGTATCTACACAAGCGGTGAAGGTGAAGCAGCAGGAACGAGCAGCTGGGGTGGCAAATCTTAAACCAATTTTAATACAGATGCCAACATGCTGAGATGCTATGCCACACAGTGTCAGGCTAAGGAGCAAGCATTCTACTCTGGTCTTGATGGGCAAAGAAAAAACAAAACCAACCGCAGTCCCACCTCCCTTCAACAGATCAGTAAAGCGATTGATGGGACAACAGCAAATGATCACGATTGGATTTTTGTTCATCTGTTTTTCAGAAGTAGTTTTAGGGTAACCTTTTATGTTAGCCTTCCTTAAAGGAAAATTCCCCTGGAGTTTTATGTGGGAAATAGTGCTCATATTAGTAACTGTTTATATTCAACCTTCACACGCATTAGTATCTTGCGCAGCTGGCAGTTCAGACGCTAACGCAGAATCCTTGACTGCAAGCATGGGCCAACCTTAATTCCTTTGTTAAGCTGAAAATTTAATCAACAGGAAGACCTTTTGTGACGGAAAATGCTGTACTACTACAGAAATAGAAGGAGGCTTTTCCACAAAACCGACAACTACATAGCTTACCCCAAGCTACCTCTCATCAGTATGTTTACTGCCTTACCTTCTTCCACACCCTCTTCCTCCTCTGCTTGTTGTTTGGCCAGCTTCTTTGCTTGCTGTTCAAACCACTGTAGCCGTGGAGGTTTTTCTGATCGTTCTCTACTCTGTGATAAGCTGGTGCTTCCTGTAGAAACCAGAGAGCTACTTGCATTACTAGGAGGTAAAGGTGTCTTCTTCGGAGACGAAGACGGCTGAGCTCTGATGGCTTGCTGAATAGCTGTGTTCATTTCATCTTTGTTTACGCTCTCTGGGGCCAGCCCCTTTTCCAGGTTCTTTTCATTTAATATTTTCACCTTCTTGCTGACAGCTTGAACAGCTTTCTTCTCCAACTCCAGGTGCTTCTTGGACTTCAAGTGATTCTCGTAGGCATTGAAGGTGGAGAATCTCTTGCTGCAAACTGTGCAGTAAGTGGCAGTGATTTTGTTCTGCTCCTCTGCTACTGCCCTCTGCGCTAGGACTCTCTCTTGGAAATTCTCAGCAGTGACAGGAGGCATGTCAGCAACCTTACGCTTCAGGTTGTATCTATGCCAGTCAGTTTTGTAATGGGCACGCTGAATGTCAGCATCCTTGAAAGCCACACGGCAAGTGATACAAGTGTAGGTTGCCATTACTAGAAAATGGGGGGGAAAAAAAAAATCATGCTAACAAAGATAAGTAACAGCCACAAAAAACCCCAAGTGCAACATCCTGACAGCACCCATGTAAGGCAGCGTAAGACATACAGTTCTTGTACAGAATTAAGTTTATTAAACACCAGCATTAGCAAACAGCATGTTATGTACTAGAAGGAGCAAAAGAAGAAAAAAATAAAAGACTTAGATACGGTTATCAGAGATTACTCGTAACACAGCAGCATCTGAGCATCCCAGCTCTGGACCCAGCACCCACTGTGCTTGTCAGGGCTCGGGCACAGACCGAGAGGGTTCCCAGCCCCAGCAGCAGTGCTTCGAAAGCTCTGCACTTTTTACTGAAAATCAGAAGCTGAAGGTTCCTATCAAGCTCGTGTTCTGCCAACTATAGGCTTCTGAGGAAACTAGTGATTGCTCCAAAATAAGGGTACAAAAGGGAAAACCTGCTTTCACGCCTATTTTCTGTTTTCCACAGCCTTATCAAATGGGAAAAAAAAAGTTACCGCATTTAAAAATAAAACCCTCTCAGCTATTTTGGAGCAGTGCATGTACTGCCAACAGCACTTTACCCTGCAGAACTGTTAATCCGGAGATGCAGTCAGTCATGTCTAGATCTAGCGCTTGAAGCCACTGGTACCCCCGGTCTTCCTCCACTTCCCACCATCCAGCTGAGCCGCACTACCGGGGCTGTCACAGGACAACTGGAGGGCAGTGACCTGTAACTGGTGCTGTCCTTTCCAAAGCCACGCATTTCCGTCCTTTGCAGTGCTTAATGAAACCTAACTTTTTTTTGAACAAAGCTGATGGAATCTTTTGAACACTCCAAAAGCAAAGAGCAAAAAAGCGTGTTCTAACTGGAGGTCACTAAAGCCACCCCCATCTTTTAACTGATTTAGAAAAAACTATGGTTTAATCTGAAAAAAAAAAAAGAAATAATACATCAGGAGGAGGGAATCTGAAAGCAGGTAGAGTAACAGCAGCTCCACCCAGAAGTTACCAACAGGGAGAAGCAGCAGTGAAAGACACAAACGTGCAGAGTTGAAAGGTACTTTACGAAACGCTCCTTCCCTGGAAGAACTGAACTCCTAATTTACTGCTTGCACTATCTGTAATCCTAGTGACAGAAAATACATTAACACAAAATAAAGGCCATACTATTTTATTTGAAATACTGTTAAGTATCCATTCAGTGTAACAGATGCTTTTTGTTTCAGAGGAAAATGTATTCTCTGCCCATCGAGGGACCCCACTCGCTCTCTGAAGCATTTCCCTCCCACCCGCAGAGCTCCCTATCCCTTTACTAGCCCAAGCAGGTATTTTACTGCCATCAACCAACTGATGCGGAATCACGTTTGCTGTTAATCACAAACTCCTCGCAGAAACCTCCGGGACAGAACAGTTTGATCCGGTCTATTACAGGCAACCAGTAGCTGCACACTAGATTACCCTGGGGGTGATTAAAAAAACCCCCCAAAACAGATCAGAAGAAGAAGTATCTAACCGAGAAGATCTAAACCCATAAACCTTCATATCTGACTGCCAAGTGGAGAAATAACGTTTACAATTCAAGCTGCATAAAGCAAAAAAGGCACCTGCAGAATCCCGTGTAGTTACGCCAGCACTTCCCATCGCCCACGCGCATTTCACCACCATTTTAACCCACGAAAGCAAAGCACAGAATCTTCCCCCGCACAGGGCTCAGGAAAACAAAACCTGAGGCACTCACAAGCCTTCAGCCCAAGGCACAGCCGAGTCCTTCGAGACAAATCTGGTTCTCCCCACAGGGTCTTTATTACGGCTGATCTTAGCTGCTTTTATTTGAATTTAAATTGAGCCGGTGTCCATAAGACCGACACAAGACAGAACGGCCTGACTGACAGGCAGGTGCTTATTATACGGACACCAGAACTGAAA
>NW_008824930.1:3251324-3262264 GCF_000699105.1 Pygoscelis adeliae
CCCCCCCCCCGTCCACCTGAAAACCACCCCTCCTTCAGAGCGGGCGGCGCCGGCCCTGCTCCCGGAAGGAGACTCGGCGTTGTCGGGCCCAACGTTGTAGCGGGTGCGAGCCCACCCGGGCCGAGAGCGGGAATAAACGGGGGCGCGGCCGAGGCCCCGCGGCAGGGGTTTGGTTTTGGCGTGGTGGGGTTTTCTTCCGGTTTTGGGAACAAACACACAATTAGACACGATGAAAGATAAAAACTAACACATATTTATTAAGTGATTTTACAAACAATCAATATAATAATTCCATGTTTACAAAATAGTAATCAGGCTAGGTAAAGTGCTGCAAAATATTTTAAATAAAGACATTTTGTAATTTTCCAGTTTCTGGTTACCCGGATGGGCGGTGTTACAGACTGTGAGGCCGCGCGTGTGCCGAGCACAGACATGCAGACTACAGGGAATTTGTTCGGAAGGCTTGAACAGTCTGGAAAAAGTGCAGAACTAACGAAAGACAAGTAAAATGAGTATTTCTTCAGACCCTATTACTTTGGGTTAAGATTATCCCCCCTCCTCTGCACAGACACTTTTTCACAAACGAACTGAAGAATGGTACGTAGGTGTGTAGTACACGCACACGAAGAGCCCCGCGTGCTGAAGACAGGTGCTTTTACATGGGATTTGACACACCTAAGGCCACTGATGAAGTGACGACCGCTCCGTCTGTCGCTCAGATGTACTACTAACGCAAGGGGAAATTCTGTGAGTACGAAGGGATGAACAGATCCTGTTCTGACACGCGTCCTTTTCTTCCGGTAGGGATGCGTGAAGAAGCCACTGCAAGGCGAGGGAGGGCGAGCACTGTGACCACGCTACTGCAAAAACACACGCATCCCCGATTTACTACCAGGTAGGAGCACACCAGATAATGCAGGCAGAACTGCATGCCCAGTGTTACCCCATGGGCCCTTGCTCACGCGTCCACACTCTTACGTATGCCCTCTGCGCTGACTGTACTGCCTTTTGACTAGAAATTGCACGCAAGCAGGCTTTCCACAGAACAAATGCATGTTTCAATGCTACGTGCTACCTCATACTCGCTTGCCTTTCTTCCTGCCCGTGTATTCGGTTTTGGAAGATGGGAAGGTGACGACCAGTGCTCAGTAGGAAAGACACCGTGGACCATTGTGATGGGAATTTTTAAGTAACTGCTGTTTTGTGGCTGCTGTTAGAATACAGCAGAATGAAGGTTTCTTGAGCGATTTCCAGCTGAAGGCAGTGTGGAAGGGATCTCACAAAGGACAGAAACATTTTCTTTGTGTTTTGCTGTCAAACCGCTGGCAGTGGAATGTATCGTGTCCAAGCAAAGTGTTTCGTACGTGCGGTTGTTTGGGAAGGAAGAGGTAACTTCCTACAGAAAACTAAGCATCTTTCCACTACCTGAGGAGGAATAGTAAATGTTACAGATTACCTCCTTCCTATTACATAGTATTTAGGGGCTTGAATGTAATCAACTACCACAAGAACAGAAAAATAAAATTCTGAAGACATTCAAGTAAGCAATTACGCCCCTAAACGTTAACGATTTGCTTGTTCAAGTTTTGCTTTGTTTTTCTTTCTGGAAAAAAAAAAATTGAGACTCATACTGGAGAAAAATCAATCTATTTTTCTATCTTGAAACCAGAAAATGGATCATTTACAAAAAGTCCGAGAAACTCCTCCAACTGCTTTTCCTTCTTGATCTAACCTGTAATTCTAGAAGAGCGCCCCTGCATTACGTACTTTTATAACTACAAGTATTCTTCATAAAACAACAATAAAGTGCATGCTGTTACAGTGCCACCACTGACAGCCAGCTAGTCTGTCCCCTCAATCCGCTCCAGAAAAGCCTGTGAAGGACGACTCCCTCCTGCCTCTCCCTGTCCTGTAGCCCGCTTCCCCTCCTGGCACCACTACTCCTGTACAAGGAAGCACACAGTTGTTTGGGTGTCCTACAAAGTTTCATCAGCAGCTTGGAAGTTGTACTCTTCTACTGTATGGATTGTCCTAAACATGCAGCAAGGAAACGAGGCTTTTAACTCATCTGAGAAATTTAAATGGCCTTTAAACTTACTGATTTGCCAGCAAAAGCTTCTTTTATTTTTGGTTTGCCTTTTTTTTTTCCCAAATGGGAAGGACAGGCTGGGGGAAGCTAAAAAGGAAACTTAGCAACCAATGCTGTGGAAGTGATGTGGCCACGGTTTTTCAATAATTTCCAGAAACTCGCTTTTAATGTTAAGATTTTGTAATTTCAAAAGCTGCATCTTGTGGGATCTATATCCAGCATCCACTTACTTTGTAATGGATTTGATAATGAAGGCACAGGCTCACTTTTTTTACTGGTAAAGGACAGCAAACACGGTCAATATGCATTACTGACACAAAAGCACAAGCAACGATAAAGCTAGTGTCAAAAATTCTCAGCATCTTTTCCTTTCGCTACACTCTTTTTGGCCATCTGCCCGTTTTTTCACCAAAATTAAAATGCAGTTAACTTTAAACACAGGTTTACCTACATATATATGTTAGTGGAAGATTTTTATGATCTGTTGCTGTACTTTCTGAGGGTCCTAGATGACAGCATTCACCTCTTCAAATGCCAGCAAATGGAAAATCACTTGAGTAGTAGTAGTAGCAGCTGACATGGTCCCTCAACTTTGCTAACGGTTTACATCACGTTAAAAAAACTAGCTTTACTTCTTCCTATTTTTTTTATTACTATTGCTTGGTATTACAATTCAATTTTGTCACAGGTGAACAAAAAAGCTCTAGAAAAAGTTAAACAAGTTACCTGCTTAAAATCCCATGCTACTCACTCAGCATGTGTGGAATTTAAACTGGCAAATAATTTAAACAAGTCCTTTTTCATTTGTTTTAAATTACATGCCGAGAAGATGATTCTGAGTGTCTTCTACAGCAAATGACCTCACCGAATACTTTTAAGTATCTTAAAATATTCAGCTTGCAACACAACTTTTGTTGCAAGTGATGGCAGCTGTCCCAGGGAAAAAAACCCCGAAACCCCACAGAATCTTGAATTAAGGAAGCGGCACCTAAAAAACCTTTTTTTTCTTCTTTTTTTTTTTAACCTCTAACCTCTATTCCAAACAATAACTACCCTCATCTGCTCCCAAAAAGGTTGTTTGGTTTACATGATATTAACTCTTAAATATAAAAGTGTGTTGGCTGACTTTACATGGGCAATACTGCCAAGGACCAGACTCTATCAAGGAACACAGCAGGTGGTCAGTCAAATAGCATGCCACTTTACAACTCTACAAACCTAAAACAGCAAAAAACTTGGAAATGCATCACCATATCCAAAATAACTCAAAGGTTTTAAGTATGAAATCAAGTTCTTTGATAGCGGTGTACACATATTTAAACTAGAGTTGTGCTGGTTAATGTGTTTCATATATAGTAGATGCACTACACAGAATGCTAACTGCAGGGATTCATACTTTTCGGTATGATTGAAGGAGGTGAGATTTAGTTAATCTCATTGCAATCCTCCAATAACTTACCCTCGCTGTGTGAATCATTGATTGTATTACACGGTTGGCAACCGAGAGTAAATAAACTGCTGATGTTGAAAATTTGGCTTAGGAGCCCAAAATACATGGTTGGCAAAAAGTTAAAAAAACCCTCTCCCGCAATTCTTTTGAACAACTGACCTCCAACACTAATCTGCAACCAAACAGTGGATAGATAATTCATTTCCATGCTATTACATTGAGGTATAACTACCAGAAACATTAAACTATCAGTATCAGCTGATATTTATCCAGTTAATTCACTCTGCGTAAGGGAAATAATTACAACACATCTAAAGGGATAGTTAAAGCTTACAGCTCAGAATTTTCCTTTTTTTTTGCATTTGATTTTTTGTGTGTGTTTTATGTTTAATTTCTTCTACGTTACCAGCTGCGATTTCCAGGTTAATGACTTCCAAGCAGATTTGAAAGGAAGCCTGATGATTTTTTCTTTTCCTGGGATTCTGCTTCTTGGCCTTGTGAAAGTCCCAATTCTTTCTCAATCTGCTCAAGCTCAGACTGGTCAAGCAGTTCAAAATCATCAGCTTCCTCTGTGTCTGTTTCCTCGCTCAAACTGGGCACCGCATGTGAGGGAGCTTGCTGTGCCGACTGCAACTGGTCTTTGATGGCAGCAGACACCGCAGCTGCGATGACATCCCCAGCAATTCCACTCATTAAATTAAAGGTTTGGTCACTGGTCAAAGGCAAGGAGAGCCCTGCAGTGGATGGTCTCTCTTTACTCTGTCTGGAAGCATGATCCACCTTGAAATATGTTTGTTCTTTTTTTTGTTTTTGCTGGATGGGCATACCGATGCTTGAGTCATCGTCATCATTTGTGCCGGCACCATTTTCTAAAGAAGGAAATTCTGAAAGATCTCTAGCGAAAGCTTCTTCATGATCGCTAGGTCGGTCAAAATCTATTACAGGACAAACAGAAGGAAACAGTGTCAGCAAACACAAAAGGCTTCCCCAAAAAAGCAGCCAAGTGTAAAAATGCAATTAGTAAGTTTTCCTTTAAATACATTTACTAATCCATAGTCTAGCAGTCTTCCGTAGTCTTAATGCAGAGGAACTTTGTGTTGCCTCTAAAATAAAATGGTTCTGAGGTCGTAAACCTACTACCACAAGTCACCTAGTAGCAACTTAACTCAGAAAGTTATTTGAGGATAATATCCTTTTTAAATGGTATCTAGCTCCATATGAAACAAGCCATGCAAATCTTCAGCACAGCCAGTTCTAAATACACGAGCCACATAAAGTCCTAAAATTGTAATGTCACAACAGGTCTTTAAACATTTTTCTTCACAATATATACAAGTTACAAATATGTAAGTGTGTGTGAATATATTACAAGCTTTTAAAACACTTGCAGAATAAAAAAAGAATGTTTACATGTTTAAATAAAGATATAAAACCAATATGAAGACTTAATTTATAACTTTTCTTGGCCAATGCTTGTATTAAATAGGAAACAGAAAATGGAAACTCTACAGATGACTAGGATAGTTTCACATTTTCAAGAGGATAAAAAGCAGAATGTAAACAAATAAAAGATTAGATTGTAATGGCTGCGTTAATGGCATGATATTTGTTACTATAAATGCATAAAATATACTGACCACAGTACATGGCCTGTGGAAGAGACCTAGATGAGCATAAGGGAGTATTTTGATCTAGTATTTGAATGAGAAGGTAAAAAATAATCACTTTGAACTTACTTTCTATGAAAACAAGCAATAGGAGCATTCATAAGGGCTAAGGAAATTAATCCTAAAAATGTCTGATGCGTCATTTTCTCCGTTTTCTTTAGGAAAAACAGGCTGGGAAGGTGAGGAGGAAGGGTGGTGCTGCATGCAGAGTGGTGGCTCAAATGCACAGAGCTTTGAGAGGAGATGAGCCAGTCCATGGGTGCATCCCATCTGGTCTTGCACTTGTGTGTATGTCCCGTTTGCTGAAATGCTCCGTGGGGGAAGAAGAGTGGATGTTGTTTATTTTTCACTTAGCAAGGCCTTTAATGCAGTTTCCCACGTCATCCTTACAGCCAAATTGGTAAGCAAACTGGGTAAGTGAACTGTAAGGTGGGTGGAAAATTGGCTGGACTGCCAGGCTCAAAGGGCTGTGATCAGTGATACAAGGTCCAACTGGAGGCCAGTTATTAGTGGTGTCTCTCAAAGGTACTGAAGCCAACACTGTTCAATGTTTAATTTTATTAATGACTTGGATGACAGGATGGAGCGTACTCTCAGCAAGTTCATGGGCAGAAAGGAACTGCTGTGGGGCAGGTGCATTTGATATTCTGGAGGGCAGGGCACCCTCAGAGGGACCTCAACAGGCTGGAGAAATGAACAGGCTGAAAAGGAACATAATGAAATTCAACAAAAGCAAATGTGAAGTCCTGCATCTGGCGTGGAATAACCTGTGCAGCAGTACAGGTTGGGGGCAACAAGACAGAAAGCAGCTTTCAAGAAAGAGACCTGTGGACGCAAGTCAGTGGTATACCCTTGCAGCAAGGAAGGCCAACCACATACTGAGCTATACTAGCAAAAATGAAGTCAGAAAGTCAACGGAAGGGATTTTCCTCCTCTATTCAGCACTGGAGAGCGTGCATTTGGAGTACTTTGTCCAGTTTTGACCTCTCCAGTACAAGACAGACAATGAAAGACTAGCATGAGTCCCCTGGAGGATCAGCATGATTATTAGGGGGCTGGAGAACACGACATATGAGGAGATGTTGAGAGAATGGGCTTTGTTCGGCCTTAAGAGAAGGCGGCAAATGGGGGATCGCATAGTTGTCTTTAACTAACTAATGGGAAGGTATAGAGAAGATGGGGCCTGACTCTTCTTAAAGGTGCACAGTGGAAGGATGACAGTAAATCGACACAAGCTGTAACATGGGAAATTTTAACTCACTATAAGAAAAAACTTCATCATGAGGGTGATCAAATGTTGAAAATGGCTGTCCAGGGAGGTTGCTGAATCTCTACCATTGGAGATGCTCAAAATTCAACTGGTCACAGCCCTGAGCAACTCGATCAAGTTGAACCTCCTCTGAATAGGAAGTTAGATGAGATGAACGATAATGGCTCATTCCAACTTACGAGTCTGTGACCGTACAATGCTGTCTATTTACAACTTGAAATATTAACAGAAGAATTTAAATTATTAACTTGGCCTGTATAATGTCGTTAAGTAATATCATCCTACTTGCCATTTACAGTGAACTTTTCCTAGAAAACGAGAAACGCAAGACGAGCAGAGCAACAAATCCACAGATAAGATTACACCAAACTACTGTTGTCCTTCATCTTTATTCAGGCAAAGTGCTAACTGAAAGCTTGGTCTGTAAGAAATAAGAACTTAGAGATCTGGTCAAGATCAAGACAAGTGCTTGAGAATCTCTTCCTAGTCTTAGTCTTCACATCTCATTTAGGCTCATTGCTGGCTGTCTTCATCAGCATTCTAGTAACCAAAACCTAGTAATACTTTCTTTAATTAGCTGCTTAGCAATTCAAAGTATTCACTTTTTCTTCCTCAGCTTTTATTTGTATAGCTCCACAAAAGCATTGGTACTAACTTAAAAGGTTTACTTGCTTAAAAGGTTTGGCGGAAGAGAGAGCTAAATCTGGCACTTATTCAATGTGTCGGTTTTACCCACCACATTTATTTAGATACTTACTGATGTACTTTATTATTTTTAAGATGAGGACAACTCTTACACAAGATGTATCCAAAATTATGTCAAACACTGGAATTAATTTTGAATTCATTGTTGGGGGAAAAAACCCAACCCAAAAAACTTTTTTCCTCAAATTCTCTAATCATTTTCACGTAACTTACATGACCGCGGTTCATCGATGAAATAGATGAAGCCATTACATACCATCAGATGTGTCTGTCTGTGGAGAATACCCCTCGGATAAGTTAAAGGTCCCATTATCAGTCCAAGATAGTTCTGATACATCTGTGTCAGACACTGACAGCTCTTTGGCAACAACTGCAGGACTAACCTAAACATGAAAGAGTCCCATACATGGTATTCTTATACTCAAAAAATTCACACTACAGGAAGCCAATGCTTAGATACTGAACAAGAAGCCTCTTGCATGTCATAGCAATATAAATCATCGCCTCTTTAAGCTTTAACTGTAGAAACATGAAAATAATAGTATATAATACTTAGAATTGAAGCATCCCTCTTTGTAATAACTGAAAGCTGTATTCTACTAAAGATGCATAGAAAAGTCCAATTATTCATTCTGAAAGTAATATCCTACTGTAATGAAAGCAGAATGAGCCTGCAAATACAAAATACATATAAATGTAAAGAAATGCATAAACTTGGATCAACCCCCCCCCGTTATCTATAAGACAGTAAAAAATTAGTTAAATAAAGTCATTATCGTTTATGAATTTATCCAACAATATTCAATTATGTCAGCTACAAATTTTTATCCCATGGGATATAAGATTGTTTGTTTTCAGAATACAAAAACACCTTCAAAGCGATCACTGTCAAAGTCAGGCTCTATATACTACTGATCAAATACTGCATAAGAATTCCTAGAAAACTGATGTTTTTTATATCAACCAGTGTTCTGATTATAATGGAAAATCCTTTGCTATACAGTTATTTAGAATATTAAGAGAGAAAGGAGATATTAGTGTTCTCATACATATCTAGAAAGATATTTGTAGATAATCTACTGATTTACACTATCACTAAAAATAATCAGACAAGTGATTACACAAGTATCTGACAAATTACATAGGTTTTCTACAAACGTTTCCCTTTTATATTTTAATTTGATAAAAATTAACTGCAGTTTCACTGTTGCAAATAAAAATAGCAACCTTTGCTATTAAATCTAGTTTAATCATTCCACAGCCAATATAAAATAAACACATTCTTAGTTTAGTAGGCCAAAGAAGCCATTACCTTGAAGGCCGGAAGCCACAAATGCAGTAAGTTAATTAGCATAAGCCTAAAGATGGAGACTATGAATCACTTTTAAAGCATACTGCTTAGTTCAGGAACACAGCCTCCTGGGCAGGTTAAAGTCTTCCACAGAAAACAGAGACAGTAGTCTAGATACTCTTCCATTATCTATATGGATTTTGAAAGAAAGATAGGTTTGACTGAAAAAAAGTCACCTTTGGACACAGGGCTGATATGTCTAATTCACTGTCATCGTCTGTGGGTTTTGTTTTTGCTGTTTCTGAAAGAAAAAAAAATATTTTTTATCCTACTCATGACAAAAGACGTGTGCATTCCCTGTCACACAGCTTGCGTAGTACAGTAAATTATTCTCCTGCTGCCACACAGTGCATCACTTACGTTATATGCTACTAAGGTGAGGGAAAAAAAGGCTGACTGAGAGGTAGATATTTATCAAAATATATCGTGCAGCAGCCAAAGCAGGATAGAGATTGTTGCTCTGAAATACTTTCCAACACATTTATTTACTTGAAGTCTCTGTTGCTCACCATAATATAATGTTCCCTGGCAATACAGATCTATCTTTTAAACTATACTGCTGGTACAATGCACAGTCGTAACATACTGTTGAAACAGGCAGTGTAGTTATCCCAGCAACATCACTTTTACATCAGAACATGCAATTTTCTGGATAATTGTGCGTAATCTTAATTCACAAAACCTTACTTCTTCTTTGCACCCAGTTCCCCTGCATTCGCATCATTTATATGCAAATATGCATACAAAGCATCCTCTGAAGCCTGGTAGAATGCTGCTCCTAACAGAGGAACGGAGACACCAATTTCGCCCTCCCCTCCTCTCCCCTCCCTTCCCTGTCTGAGAATAGTCTCATGAATATTTTAAACCAAAATAAGCTGAAAAAACACAGTCATATTATTCTTGGTTGCCTATTTTTGCAACTTGTTATTTCCTCTCTCGTGCCAGTACGAGGGTTTGTGAACCCATGTGGTGAACCCAAGTGGTGAAGCAAGGTAGGGAACTTGTCTGGGGTAAATTAAACTGGAGGGTGAGAGGCAGGAAAGAATGAATCTAACCTCAACCATTTTCCCAGTGCTGGCTTATGAAATTTATGAAACAATAGTCTGATCTCTCTGCCAGTTTCACTTAGAAGTAGTACAAGGTGGAATAGCACATGAAAGAAAATTTTCAGTGCATTATTCCTTATTTCCAACGACTACTGTATTGTATGTAAGAGAAAGGGAAAAGGCAGATGGTTCCTCTCATTGTGTCTAGGAACAGCACACTGTATGATGAACAGTTACAAGAAATGCATGTTTTAAAGCAGATATGAAATCTACTGATGTAACGCTAACTGAAAAGGGTAGGCTACCTTTAAGTCATGTGACTACACTACAAAGGTTTAATTACCAAAACTAGCACACACAAAAAGTAAACTAAAAATAACATTGTTCATGTAAGTATTTTTCTTGAAATAGCTTTATTACTTAAAATCTAGAAGTTTCCAATGTTGTAAAGAATTCAGGTGAGACAGGTGAGATTTTGTTTTCAACTGATTTCTCCCCTAACTAAAAACTTTGATTAATTTGTAGCAACTATCCTACTGCAATTCTTAAATGCTTATTGAGTATTTGGGGAGGAAAATGAATTATTGTTGCTGTTGGGAGTGAAAAACAAGGCGGATTTAGATACTGGAACAGAGTTCAATCTCTTACGGAAAATTCTGTTATGTACTCATTTTATGTTCTTGAGTGAGTCGCTCTCCTGGATAAGTCTGCCTTATCTAAACAGAGATAAGCGTTGCATACTGCACAGCGAGTAGTTTTTTCTGAAAATCTACAAGCAGTACACCTACTCAAGTATGAAGAGAACCATCAGTCTTGCCTTGTTTCCTTCCATGAAATAGTTTGGGTTTTTTTACCACACCCAGATGTCTGACATACGTTATCGCTCCTTATAAAGCTAAGAACGGTAGCCAGGTTCAAAGCAAGAAATACCTTTACAATTGGCTTCACAGGACAAACCAATCTGTCTGCAAGGTGAATAAATTTTTCTCTGCATACAGAAATACATTACTTGGGACTATACTTAATTACTCACCAGATCTCTCTTTTTTCTTCTGGTTGATATATTCCACTATTCCAAAATCTAGTTTCATCAGAACAGTCTTAATTTTGTTGCACACTTTCTGTCCAAATTCATTGCACTTAAGGAAGGGACATAAAAAGGCACACAATACTGTGATAAAAATGAAGACAGAGAGAAAAATTGTATTGAAATATTGCTTTACAAGAAGTTACTCAATAATGATTAAACAATGCATTTGCGTAAGATAACTACTGATTTTACATAATGCAATTAATTTTACATAAAAAAGCACTGTGAAATGCCCATGTCAGACAAACTGTTAACGTCAAATCCAGTTTCTA
>NW_008824930.1:3262294-3271619 GCF_000699105.1 Pygoscelis adeliae
TACCATTGTATTCTTATCAACTGATGCCTTTTTGACTTCCAGTAAGGCACAATTTATGATCACTATAATATTTATCATTCTCTTGATTTAGTCTGATTTTGATCTACCTGAGAAACACGACTATGCAACATTGTGCCAAAATCAACAAGCTGACAAAACTTGTAAGCTGACTTCCGTATGACAAAAAGCACCTGTCAGAACCTACATATATATATGTATATATGCGTATATATATGCATGTGTGTGTATATATAAATAAATAAATTAAACCCCCACTCCCTATACAGAGACCAAATAATGAACAAACCACATACATAAATCATGATTGAAAAAGAGCCTATACTTACGCAGGACATAGGAGAGGACAACTCCAGGAATGTAACTTCCCAAGACAGTGAAAAATGTACATACACTGCATACTAGTAGGCAAAACTGGCAAAAACATTAAAATTGGCCATTAACACTTGCACTGTTTAAATATTTAGATCATTTTGCAAAAGAAAAATGTTGCATGCTAAATGAAACCTAGAATGCAGTGGAAAATGGAAGGGTTTTTTTTTTAGATTGGGAAATACTTTAACACTTCTTGTGCAAATAAGCATCAAACAGTTCATTTTGGCTAATTAGGGTGCACCCCCTCTTCTGTTATAAAAATATGCTATTTTTATTCATTTACTGTAAAGGTTTCACAAACTCATGGCTATTGCTAAAACTACTAGAAATTACTTCACCTTCATTACACAAAAAAAGGCTAAACACTTGATATGAAGAAAAAAACCCCAAATCACTAACTGAAGTATTACAATGCATACTTGCTGCATGCTTACAAAAGTAAAAAAATCCTTCCGATGAGTACCGTTCTCTCCCCTGTTGTGTTGCTTCGTGAAACTGTTTTCTCTCATACGCTGGCAAGCATTCTCTTGATGCTTGTTGGCTACTCTAGCGTCCCCGTAACGACAAGACTGAGCTGAATTTTCAATAGAAAATTTGAGATTCGGCCTCTGCTGTGACTGAGACATATAGTGCATCTTTCACAGCTGCACAATGCTGGGTACAGAAGTGATCTGTTGAAAGTTTACAGAAAGAATCCATTTGCTTTTGGAGTTGAATTGCATTAAAATGGTTAATTCAAAGACATTTGGCACACAGCATCAGTGCCTAATTTGCTTATAACTATAACAGTAGAATAATGACATGGCTCAGAGAATGAGCCATGGAAAAAGAAAGGAAAGCATGCTGTCCAAATTAGCTTTTCTAAATCAGGATTAGATGTCTCTTAACACACAGTTACTGTGTCATGTTACTACATGACAAAATTACAGGACTGTGGATACTGATACCGCATTTTCTTACCTCAATATACACCTACTTCTTTTAAATATAACTTTATTATCCTAAACAGATAATTTCTTTTTGTATAATTTATACATCTTTGAAATGTATTTCATCCTGTTGCTCATATGTATTTTCAGTCTAATCCTAATATTTGAGTGTGGTACTACATACTTCCAATTTGCTAATTCTGAAGGGCCTGTTTCCATGAAAAATTTTTGTGGCAAAGTTAACTGAGATCAAAAGAGGGGGGGGAAACTTCCTAATCTCCTTTTAAATTTTTATAATTAGCAATACAAGTATAAAAATGAAATCTACTATTGCCATGATATACTTCTACATTATTTGTATTTTTCTTGGAAAAGAAAGCTGCTTCACTTTTGGCTAGAACTACATAATGATCTTCTTCCTAGTAGGAAAGAAGAAACCTTAGTCTTGCTTGCCTCTTCATGAACTGGGTTCTCCAGCTCAGTCTTTCCAGTAAAAAAACCCCAACAAACAACTATATCTGTACAGAAGAAAGATTAGGAAGGATTCTCTTCTATCAGATAATACTTGTGCAGCTATTTCTGAAAACTAAAATTATTTTGAAAAAAGGTCTATGTTTAGGAACCGTGTACTTTTCCTGCTTTTTCAAGTTTTTATTAAATGGTGATGTTTTAAATTTCCTTTCCATTGAATGACTGGTGAGGTTCCAGCAGCCATAAGGGGAGGGACTGTACTGCTGTAAACTTTACTGTGAGCAACTTTGCTCACTGATGACCCAGTTGTGTTCTGCACAGGACGAACTTAGCAGAAACTCAAGACTGAGTGTATCATAATGTGTATTTTATTTTTCAGGTGTTCGTTGTTTTAAATCTATGTTACCAAACTGTTAATCTTACTTGGGAGTGCTTACCTTGCCAGGGTTTTGTTCCTTGAAGTGGGACATTTCTTGAAGAAATACAAATAGGTTCATCAGTGTTTCTGAAATGCACTGATTTATTCTGGGCCTGTAGTCTTGCCTGGAATTGATGGCTTTCCAGCTGAGTAAAACAAACAAAAATACCCAACGACTGTAGTTATAGCTCACAGGAAAGTTGAAACCAGTTGAAAACATTTGAAGCCTTACCAACTTCCAAGCCAGTCATGTTGTAAAGCCATAGCCCCCAGTGATCGAATGGCTGCTGCTATGCTACAGATACCTGTGCTCATTTCCACATATTTTATATTGGGCTAATTCCATCTTTTTTAATCAAATAAATTCTGTTCAGTAGTAGCAATTCTTTGTCCATACAAGCAATTACGGAAGAAATTACTGCTTACTCGTTCTGGCCATACGAAAATCCTGAGTTCAAGGCACAGTTGTAATCTAAATTAAGCAACTGAACCCCAAAATTGTTTCTTAATATTATTTTTTTCTGAAAAAATATTCCACAGTGCTTTTCATTGCCACAGTATGGCCATACATATTAATACATTTAATTTCATGCATATAATACTTGTGCTTTTTCTTTTCTATTTTTTGTCTTGTTCTGCAAACTATGATGACCTTTAAGAGATTGTTATCCAACTTAGGAAAAAAAAGAAATTGCTCTTGAAGTCTTGATGTTTACATTAATTTCCTTACTGAATTTTTATTTTTCTATCATATTGAAATGACTGTTTCTAACGCTTGGCCTGTTACTGTTGTGTCCTTTTAATAAAACAAAAAGAAACTGTACTGAAGAATTTGCTGAAAAACATGAGAAAGCATATGTATCTAATTTGGGGCTGATCAGTTTAGACAGTATCTAGTTTAAATTATCATCGTATACCTTTTTGGAGTAGACAGAGCATCTACAACAAACATGTTTTATGAAACAACAAAAGAAAGAAAAAACACAGACAGGCCAGTTCATGTCAAATCAAACTGGTACAAAGTATGGATGTACCACCATGCAAATATTCAGAATACGAAGTAAATTCTGCACCACTTTTACAAAGTTATCTTCTACATAATTCACTGCTCAGTACACACACTTTTGATCACAGTGAATGCAAGTAAGCCATAAACAATCCCACAGTCATTTTACTCTGATACATAATCCATTAAATGTCCGATGCATCACTGCATTAATAGTAAAGTTTTGTTGTAAGTGGATCAAATTACAGGATAAATCAAAAACTACATTATGAAAAAATGAATGTACAAGCGTTGGTGTGCAGCAATAAGGACATACGCATAGACTGTCAGATCAAACTGCCAACTCTCATTTCCAGCTAATCACTCTGCTATTTAGGTACTAAAACAGCACAAGCCCCTGTTAACAGTTCTTCTTGTTATTCAGAATGCAAATGCCCTCTGATAGTTCCCTGGGACAACTTAAATTTTAGCAAGCATCAGTAAGTGACTGATGAGATTTTTGCTATTTAAACTTCACCCTGTATGAATTCGGTGCTCAAAAGTAACATTTAAGCATTTGCTTCAATATTAGGAATACCAGGATATGAAATTTTAAATTTTTTGTAGTGAACGTAAGACTAACAAAAAATTTATCTCTCATCACTTTTAAAAATACCCGCAGTGATTAAAAACTTCCATGCTAATATTATCCTTGTTCAACAACAGATTGCTTAGTCATTTTTATTGGCTCATGTTGTAGAAGTTAAAAGCCATTATGATCTTTATTAAGTCAGGAATAATTTCGGTCAAAAATGTCTATTTACACACATGGAGAAACTTCATCTTTCTCTATACCTATATTTAACTACCGTACAGCAACTTCACCACGAGGTGGTGACACAGCAACATCGGTATTAGAGCAAGGTTTGGGAGCCATTTCATACAGAACATAAATAGCACGCATGGGGGATTCACGTTCAAACTATCGTATGCATAGTGGAGCACAGAACATGACTTTAAGAAAAACCAGTATTTCAACCACGGTTTAAAACTAATTAAAGTTCAAACCCCAAACTGTTGCCCTATTCCTGACTTTATTATATTATTTATTATAGTATAGTATTTACAGTATTGCAATAGTGTGATTTCCTCTTACATTACAAAATATTCAGGATGAGGGTTCCCCCCCCCTTCGAGAAAAAAACATAAACAATTTAAAATAGTGTACCTGCAATTCATAGGATGAGAGTCTCATGTCTTGGACTAGGTGACTTTTGTAAGACAGAGAAAATGCAACATATTTTCTAGCCATGCATGGCACTGCATGCAGATATTTGCCTCTGACAGAGGATGTAAATAAAACCATTAAATAACTCATGACGAATACTGCAGGAACCCAGCGAGAGGGATTAGCAATGTTACGCAGAACTTTTTGTCCACCTCCCATCCAAAACAGCAATTTCAATTTCCATCCTCCCTGATAAGTAGCGGCTTGAGAAAGGTAGTATACAAGGGTTTTGCCTTATGAGAACTGCAGTTTTTATGGATAGTCTACTCTTCTTAAAGAAGCATTGCTTCCAGCTTTTGTGAACCATTCTGCAGCATTAATAGTATGTATTTTAAGAATTGCCTGTTTATTCTAATGTTGAAAACTACTATTATGATAGTATTCTGAATTACAAAATCCTTTTACAGACTCTACTCCTATCCTTTATTTAAAATTGTTGACAATCAAAGTGGAACTCCGTGGAAGCACAAAGAGAGAAAACGGATAGGCCTGATGCCTACTATCAAAACAGAGCTTTGAAATACGTAGGACAATTGTAGGTAAGCTGGCTCACTAACTTTTAAGTTAATTGCAAAAACGGGGAGGGGGGGAAATGAAAGCATAAATTACAATAATAACGCAAACTGTTTTCATGTACACTAACCACCAATATAAAGACAACATAGATTAAAGAGGAAGAGATGCAACAAAGGCACACTGGGATAACTAATACCAATTCAAACCAAACCTGCAAATTATGCAGAAAAATGGCACATTTGCAGGGAAAGTTCTCTGGAGTTGCTTCTCTGGGTTGTTAATAATGCTTTCTTTTGCCAGGTTTAAAAGATGTTGAAAGCATGAGCTGCAGTGCAGATAAAATGTATTGCTAGATGCTTTGGTCCCGTGGTCCAGATGTGGTGCATTGACAAAGAAGCAGCCAAGCAAGAAGAGTGGATGGTACAGGTGAAGCTTGCTTCAAAACATTACAATACAAACCCACTATTAAGCTTGCACTGCAGAAGAACACTTGGCAATTTCTTGCAGGCCACAAGAAATCATGAGGCACTTGTTGTCAAGTTCTACTACAGCCACACTTTTCTATTTTACAAGGAACACCAGGGACTATTTTGAAGTCGTCTTCTGGTCTTAGGCAACTAGAGGTGTAAGAATGTCAGCTTGCTGATCTTCAGGGTGACAAGCAGATGCACGTGCTGCCTCTTCTTGTTCACACCTCCCAACAACTGCCAGCCCTGGTAACATCTGTCCCTCCTGTCCCTTTTCCCCAGAGCCCACTTGAGCGGCAGTGTTACCCAGAGGCCAGAGAGTTGGAACCAGGGGGCAGCAACAGAGACCCTGGTGCAGGGGGAGCGAGAAAGAAAGGAGGTGCATTTGTATGTATGCAAAGATAGAGAGGTTATGTCATGCCCTTGTAGAAACAGTGATAAACATTAAACTTGCATTAGATCAAGAGCTGACAGACACATAACAATGCACACTCCAGACAAATTCATTTTTCAACGATCACATTTGAAGACAAAAAGGAAAAGATGATACGTGAAGTGATGCAGATGATGAACGTGGAGTGCGTGACATCAGTCAACCAAGAACATAAAAAACTACTTCAGCATAATATTAGTGGAGTTACTTACAGTACCTTAATAAATAACTTAAATGTGAACCCTATACTTCCTGCCAAAACAGCTTTTGGGACTCCTGTCAAGGTGCTCCCTTGGTGATACAAGCAGCCAACTCTCTCTGAACACCTTCAAAGGTTTTTGTGCACAATTTAGAAAGAATAAAATTTTATGCTCCCATCTCTTATACTGAGTTTGATATAAAGTACTACACTTCTACTCTAAAACTACTGTCAGTAAGATTGAAGGTGTTCAGAGAGAAAATTAATTACTCATATCCTTCTGATTACCTATTGCATCATTTCTAAAACTGAGCAAATGTATAAACTGTTACTTAGTAGCTGCAAAAAAAAAAAAAAAACAAACAACACCCTCCCGCTCCAGATGCTTCAACCCATCAGAGTCACAAACTCTGGCCAGAAGAGTCAGTGGCATTACATTCTCTAAAAGTGACTGATGGTGTCATGCTCTCATTTTGTATCTAGACATCTGTTCAAGCAAAGCCCCGTCACATTTCTCTCAGAAAGGTCAGTAGCTCTCATGTTACTGGTTTAAAGATCTCTTCGTGATGTGCTGGATTTTTTTTTAATTATGTGTACACAGTTTTATATGTATCTTCACGTAGATACGCTACTCAGAACTGCAGCAGTGACAAAGTACACCATGATGTGGTGGATCTGAAGGACTGCACCTACATAAACAAAGAGTTAGTAATTATAGAGCTTCTAAACCTTCTTGATTTCCCAACTGTAACCACACACGCTTAAAACCTGTGCAGACTCTGTAATTTTAAGGGTAACTTAGAATGTATTAGTCAGGGTGGAAGAGCTGAAAGTTACATTCCCAAAGATACGTAAATCAAAATATAGGTAATATGGCTATTTTGCAGTCTTTTAAAAAGTAGCATCTAGAGCTATAGAAAGATGCAGCTGTAAGGGATGTGGATATCTAAGGACAAACCTCATAGGCAACCAGGAGTTAAGTATGAAACTTGACCAAATCAAGTGTGTAAACTGTTAGCAAATCCCAATCAAGCAGGTTTACCTTTTCAGAGCTTTCACAGGTCTCTCCTGTGAAGAAAGGAATCACCACAGTGCAGAAGGCAGTGATTATAATGATGCAGTTACCCTTCTCTGAAACAAACATTTTATACCTGAAGACCTATGCCAAGAATGTATTTTAAAATTTGTCTTCTAAATTAGTCAGGTACAGAGATAATGGATATAAAATAGTATTTAGATAAAAAAAGTTTTGGAAAAACATTTTAAATGTGTTTTTTTTTTTAAATTAAATTTCAGGTGACTACATACTCAAAAGGAAAATAACCATCCCTCTCTCCCTCCAAAATATAAAATGGTGTAAAAAGCACATTTTACAGTTAAGTGTATTAAAGTACCAGTGGCAAAACTTCTAAAATCTACTATTGAACTGTGTGATAGAAAACAATGCAATATTGATTAGCCTTATTCTAATACAGCGTAACAGATTTGTGAATGTTATGTGCACTACATGGAAAGACATAATAGCAAGCACCACTGAACTCACAGCATAGCATCTTAATGACCTACGTGGCTAATTTAAAGGGTGATTATGTAGAATTGTGCTTTATCCTGTGCCACTTTTGGATCCTATGCATACTAAAATAATTATATTTGTGTCATGTGGCTGTGACCAAGTCAACAAGACCTGCAATTCAAATGAATCACTGGGGTACCATGTAAAAACCTGCTTGCTTCAAAGAGCTCCACGAAAGGATGCTGTATCACTGAAAGAACGAGGAACACAGGAAGCATCCACAAATAAACTCCATTCTCAAACTTTAGGGAGAATCTTCATCTACAACCTTTTTGCTACAAACTCCACGAAACTTTTCTAATAGAAATCTCTCCAGCTTCTAGATACCCATATGCACTTCATTTCCCATTGCTAATCTACAGGCCCTGCACAGGTTTAGGCTTTCACCAACATGTAATACTGTGGCAAACATCCTTTAACCGATCACATTTGACATCCCTTCAATGTTGAGGTTTGGGCACACTTGGAATCTCTAAGATTTACAAAGTTAGGCAGATTTTGTTTTTAAATTGAAGCTGGAGAATGTAGTTGTCAACCTTAAAGAGTAACTATCAACATTTCCCAATCCAAAAATCTCCTTTAATTATAATCTCTCCTGTAGTTCAAATACATCACATTTCTAAGAACTAAATGAATTCTGTCAACACCGTGCAACACTGCTTCTCAAGCTTTTGAAGTGTTTTCTTTCTGACCCCATCTATCTTCATCTGACACTTCAATTTTGTGCCTTTTATTAACAGTGAGTCAGTCCAATTTGCTGTTACTGTTTTTTTCAGGGAAAGGTGTGCAATAAAAAGCTGAAAAAAGATCTTATTTCACAGCTTTCAGTAACATGCATGCCCCTTTTATTTCTTGACCAAGAATATTTTTTGGTAATATTACTGTACAAGAAATATGTTTAAATCATCAGCATTTGATGAGGCTGGTTGTGTTTTTCTCAATGGACTGCACAGCAGACTGGTCAGGACATGCGACTTCCAACAAAACATAATATAAGCAACATTTCATACCTGACTCTATACGCTTCTTGCACAGTGTGTTAAATTAAAGTCATAATGGTATTTTCTTCTCTTCAACTGACCTGGGAACATTTTACCACTGGTGTGCTGCTAAACAATATCAATCCCATAAATGAAGGGGTTGGTTTTTTTCTTATATTACTAGTCAAGAACAAACTTTTCTGAAAATGAAAGCAATCCTATTGTTATAAAAATACACTCAAGTGTTCTGCAAAGGGATAGGAGAACTCATCTTGTCCTACAAGTTGCTTAAAAAATACCAAAAATGACCCGTTACTACCAGGATTTTATTTTGGAGGAGCTGCGTTCATCTCTTCTATTCAAGCGTAACATCAGTCATCTTACAAAGTCTTAGTAAGGAGCTGTACTGTCTTTCTTTAGCTCATCAAATACAAACTGGTTAACTCCAACTTTTTTGAAGGCGATTCCAGTACACAAGTTCCTCAACACAGCAGATTATACTAAATGTTGTCACTTTTTGCTGAATGTCCTGCTAAAATAAACAAAATATATTCCAACTAAATTTGGGGCATTTCATTGTCCATCTCCTCTAGACAGACTGTTCTAAGCAAACTGATAGGTCAGCCCTCATGGGAAACCCCTCCTTTGACCCGTGCTACTCTTGTCCAGCTCT
>NW_008824930.1:3271632-3279124 GCF_000699105.1 Pygoscelis adeliae
CGAGAAGAACACTAGCTACTCCAGTTCGAGGTCATTCAAAATGTGAAATGTGATCTGATAGTCAAGTGCTATTAGTCCAAACTCATGACTTAGCCAATAAGCGTAGATTTTTTAAACATCTCTTTGCATGAAAATTGAGTGTTTCAGTGCCACATAAATGCAATTATAGACTTGCTTTCTGTTTAGCAAAGACTATAATGCTATTAATACGTGCTGTTGTCTTTTTACCAAGACAGTACAAGTACAGGCTGGGATCTTCCAGGTCAGCTTCACATTTGTAATAGAAACTGGTGATGCAAAAGAGACATTTTTATTGCGCTATTTTTGTTCAGAAAAGTAAGGAAGTCTTGTTTCCATCAACAGGAGCATAAAGTTCTGTTTGCAGAACTTTAAACAGCTCTGCCCAGCCGTTGGAAGCAATTCTTTCACATTTATTTTTCTCCTGCAAAGACATCTCTTTTAACCCTTTTCACAAACTCAATTCATTTTCCTCCTTCAGCCTCCACATTCTTCAGCTGGGATACTCCTAGTTCAAGGCCTCTCAAAGTCAAACAGCTAGGAAAGATGAGCTGAGCATTTCTTGAGTTGCAGAGCAGCTGCACAAAAAAGGAAAATTGGATTTTCAAGTGCCAGACAAAGAACACTTTTAACCTGCAAAAACATGAAAATGACTTTTTGTGGAATATTACAAGGCGGCTTTAACTCTTTCTGTGCGGAAATTCATTCTGACTCTTTTCAGTGGTTTTTAATGTATTTTGTATGAGCAGGTGATCATTTACTTTGTTGCATTACTGCATTACTGAGAGTTCCTGCCATGAGCTAACCACTTGTTGCCTATATTTGTGCACTGAATTCAATCATAAAAGGAAATCAAATACTTTCCACTTTATTAACTAATACTAGCAGAAGAAACAGATATTCTTATATAACGGCAAATCAACATCCCTTGAATAATTAAATAACATGCAGATTTGACTTCAAACTGGATCTTCATTTTTCTAAGTCCAAGCACACTCTGAGAAAGGTCATGCACTGCAAGATTGTAGTTCAAAAACAACTGGTTCAAAATAACGTAGCCTTCTCTCCCATTTTTATTCAAGTCATAAAAGGTTCCTGGCTAACAGTTTAGTGCACCATCCTTTTCAGTAATAAGCAGACGACGGCGATCAGAACAAGACAGACGTTGTTCTGATAGAGGAAGTTACATGTCGGTATCTCTTTGAAGCACCTACAGCCAGGCGCTTCCACCATGTCAGGACCAATTATTCACAGTACCTTTTACACATTCTTGACCATCATTAGATTCCTCGTGAGTTGTCAATTTTATTTTTTTTTAAAATAAATTATACCATCTTACATCAAAACTACAGGGGACTTGATGATAAAGAATTACTGGGGGAAAATATAATCCTTATGCTAAACTGTTTTCAATCCTTGACCTTTGACCACATCTTTCCTCACTGTTCTTGATCTGCTACTGCACAGGATCATACGACAAAACAAAACAGAAGATATGAGTGGGTACCTAATCTCCACAGCTCTTAGCTTTTTTACTAGCCTTACTAAGAAGTATTTGTGCATATGTTCCTTTGCTTATTATACATTTAAATTCACAGTATGACTAACAGACTATTGACCAATGCCACATCTTTAACTATGATGTTATAACGTTCATGAAATAGACTTGTGATGCAATATGACATATTTTCTGAAGTAGGACATGAACTCAAGAGGGGAGAGGATGTAAGAAGTATTTGGTTGTGTCTGAGAAGAAGCTACATGAAGTGCAGTGTGCTGAAACCGATCAGCGAACAAAGCTCATTCTACAGCTTCTACGAAAATACCACTGCCCTCCTTTTTCAAATATATAAAGCAGCAGCTTTGATCCAGTGTGCCCTCAAAATTACCCCATTTTTTGTGCATTTACATCACTATCTTCTTTTGCTCCAGTAGAGTTCCCATATTGCTTCAGTACAGCTCCTTCTAGTCCCTCCTGTTTAACTTGGACCAAAATATTCTGACCTCCACCAAATCTCATTAGCGCTTCTGTAGGAATGTTCTGTAGTTATAGCCTATTTGTTACCACCAAGACAAAAGGGCAAATTAATTCCAGAAAAAAATCAGAACCTTTTGATTAAACTGTTTTCCCAAACCTTTCTGCTCAATAGCAAAGACACCAAAGGATGAGGGACTAGGATCAGGGTCAATTAATTTAATGGTAGTTTCAGAAATGATAAATGGGGAGAGCAGGCCCTATTATCATGCTTTTTCAGGTTACTGCTTTAGACGTGTTCATCCTTTTTGTTTAAAAAAACCCAAAACAAACACCTTTGATTCATAAAAAAAGAAGTCTTAGAAGTTTAGGCCTAGTATTACTTCTATTTAACTGCCAAAGCGTGTTACACGCTTTATAGAGAAAGAATTGTGAACAAAGGAAGTTAGATATTACAAAGCTTGTATGTTTTGCATACCAGTTGCATCCTTTTACATACTGGTAAAGACTGCTGCTTCCCCCCTAATCTGAATTTTGAAAAAAAATTTTTTTTTCCAAAATTATTTTTCTTCTCAGCTGGTAAGATTTTTTCCCATCTTGATTTAAAAAAAAAACCACAACACATTTTCAAGGAAGGACATGATGCATACCCTTTATAAAATCAATTCAAAAGAAAAAAAAAGGTGATTGTGATCTGAAACTTCTTTTTTTAATGTGTCATGCGTATTGCTCTTTTCCTGTATTGAAAAATATACAATTTAACAAATCGGAGATCCAGCTAAACATTTTTTAATAAATAGCAATTAACACTTTGGTGGCTATCAGTAATGAGTCAACATTTCCTTAAAAGAAAAGAAAAAAATGCTGCCTACTACTACAATTACTTTTAATCTATGTCATATATAGGGCACAACTGAGATCCCTGCAAACGGAAATGCGTAGGTGACCCCACCCTTGCAGAGACCCAATTACGCCACTGGGGATCCATTCACCCACGCTCATCCAATTAGATGACCATGCCTGAATATACTGATCTACAACAGACAACCAGAAATGTCCTCTGTATTTCACCTATCTTACGACAACACATTGACATGCATATTGGAAAAACACCCACATAAATGTTCAAATTTAAATCTAACTAGAAGAAATCAAATCCAAAGCCATAATAAAATGCTTACTTCTGATTCTTTTAATTTCTTAAATTTGCCTCTATATTCTGGCATTTGTTAACTAACTTCTAAAAAAAAAAAAAGTCTATTTCTTTAACACCATTTTAGAGCCAACATTTTGATTAGCATCAAGACAGTAAAAATTGCAACAATGGAAAGAAGATGTGGACTTTAAGACACCTAGATTATAAATTCTGTCACAGCCAAACATCAATAACATCTACTTTTAAAATATCTGTTTTTAAATCTATTTAGCTAATTTAATCAGTGCATTTATTTCATAGGAATCTGCTGGATCATATTTGAGAAAATAGTATTTGTTAAATTGTTATTGTTTTAGATCCAACTACTTTCTTCTTGTCCTGACCGTTGGTTTTATAAGCTAACTAAGATAAAAGTTAAACTTCAGAAAGACTGGCATACCTCAAAGGGACACAGTGCCCCATCTCATAGTAATGAGTTATGGTTCTGTCAGTAACGTGGCTCCGACTAAACTATTTGTGTCTCTGACATTTTGAGGCTTGTAAGTCGTCCCATGGTTGGGAAAAGTGACTAGGTAGAAACCACCCAGTATTTTCTTCCCTTCAGTTTTGGTTTAAGAAATATGTAAGAGCTATACAATTTAACCTCTACGCAGACATTAAGATCTAATACCTCCCTCCTAAGGAGCCTCAGGTTAGCATTAGAGGCAAAACCCTCAGGAATTAGATGATCTGTTACAACACAGAGAAAATCGATCTTAGGCTGAGAACTCAGGCGCGCACACAGATTAATTGACACAAAGCCTCGGTCCGTACTCCGCTGCATGAGGCGGCCATCAGAATCAACATACAGTACCTTTCATCTTGTCCCAGATCCTCACTGTCTGGCATTTCAGGTGTAAAAAGGAATTCTCTCTCTCTCTCTCCCCCAATCTAGATAATCCAGGCAACGATCTTCTAGTCTGGTTTGTGTTTTAGAAGCGACAACCCGGGCACCAGTCCTGTTTGCTGCCGAGAGGAGCGTTCCTTGCTCAGAGAGCAAATGTTTACAAGACATCCTAAGTGCCTGCTTGTCTTGAATGAAGTTCAGAGTGTTCGGCTTTGATTGGCCAAGGCTATAAATAAACAAGTCATGACTCACCTCACACACTATGACAGGGTGTTTAGTAGCAAGTACAGCCAAAAGCAAAACATTTTTTTTCTTCTGGTCATGTGAGGGAGAATCACCACCCAGTTAGTACATTTTATTTTTCTGTTTCCACTGGAAATCTTCCTCAGCGTCTCCCATTTTTCTCAGGTGTAAGTAAGCAGCAACCAAAATGACCGGAAGCTAAATGATACAAACTTTAAAGTAAGACACTTAAAAATATAAGAGCAAAGATCTTACTGCAACTGTAAAAACATCCTTTTTTTCCTCCCCATGAAGTGTCAGTCACAAGCTTTCAGAAGAAGCAAAATTTTTCTCCATTGACTAAACTCACAGATGAAATAAAAAATTAGCAATTCTTTTAAAATAAGCAATAGGAAAACAAGTTTTCAATAAAGATCAGTTGCATCATTTTTAAGTTCTGCTTGTGGCAGACAAGCTTGGAATCAGTCTCAGCTGTCATAGGAATACCAGCAAATTGTACTGGAAGAGTCCTCAAAAGGAAAGTATGCCGATAGGAGGGGGTTTTCTGTCAAAATACTTCCAATGCCTCTGTGAACAACCTGAAGTGAATTGACAAATTCACTTTCCTCGTATCGCTTTTTGCTGTGTGCATGACAGGGATTCTGTCACTCCAGCTACACCAGCTATGTCTCTATTGATTTTCAACACCCCAGCAATCTTAATCTGTGCTGATGAAGCTTTGTCACGCAGCCCAAGACTCCAAGGATCACATATGTAGGTTGTTCAGCACATTGCTCAGCACTGCTCCTTCACGTGGCTTCCTTCTTCCATTAAACAGCTTGACCTATTGTTCTTATTGTTTTCAAACAGGTGTTACATCCAGAGATCTTCACATAGAAATCATTTTTTCTAGGAGGGAACCCAGCAAGATTTAGACCTGCCTCTCCTGCATGAGATAGTAGGAATTGTCCTGGGGATGTCACATCTCAAAAATAAATTTAAAAAAAAAATAAACAAAGCTGGAACAAAAGGTATGTCAGATTAAAAAACAACCACCCCATGTCTTTGATTTGTTAAGCTGTATGTGGTGCATTGTGGGTAATGCATCATTCACTGGAAAGCTGCTGGAAAACATTCAGAACTACAAAGGATTCTATCCTTTCTTCTTATTTTAATATAAAATGCTCCAAAATGGCTAGTAAGATCTAGATAAAAATTGCAAAAATTCCCCAAACCATATAATCATAGATCTATTACTTTAAATTGCATGATTTCTATTTACTACGTGAGTATCTGAATTAATAAAATGACCTCAGGAAATGGTGAGAAAACAAAATGAAACAGGAATGCTGCCTATCTGTGAATGACAACTTCCTTAACTCTTCTCCCAACATTCCAGTTAGTTCCTTTTTCCTTTTCTTAATCTCATCCAATCCTCAGTTTTCATACCTTTCCTCAATCTTTCACAAGACATGTTCTTCTTGAAGCAGTTTAATCATACTGGACTTTTAAAAGAAAGGAGGGAGAAGAAAAACAGGAATAAAGTCCTATATCTAAATTATGCAAGGCAATGTATAAATATATATTAATAAATGTCCTGCCCTACTCAACAGAGACGTTCCATGGTCACCTATACCTGCATATTCCAATAGCATTCTCTCTTCTTTTTTCTTTTCTTTTTCTACTTCTGGTAGTTATAGCTGAAAATTATTTCAGCTGGATTTCCTTCAAGCTTACCCTGAAACAACAGAGCTGCTAAATTCAAAAATCTTAATTAATAAAATGGTTTTGTGTGACAGCTTCATTTTCAGATTAAAATTCTGAAGTCCTCTAATTAGGAAAAGAATCAAAAGAAATAACGGAAAACTTCAAACTCACAAAAGCATCATTCAAAATTTAAATGTAGCATCAAAAATGAAAGCAAGCAAAACTAAACCCCTTGTGCAACCTGAGTTGCTTTTGTTTGTTTACATGCACTGCAATATAGTCTTACATAGCCACATGCATTTACTATGTAAAATTGCCTTTTTACAAAATATTGCTTTTTAATGCATTTGATGATCACACTCAGGAGCTGAAAAGCTTTCAGTATTGTGTCTATCCCTGTATTTCAGCCTTGGAACTCGATGTACTCCAAACTCTTCAAGTACGACTTCTGACTGTTCATTTCCTCGTCACACTGTACACAGTGCTCACTGCTCCAGCAGAAAAATGGTTCACTGTTTACTTCTACAATTCCTTAGAACTCTTCCCCAGCCCTCAGTGACGTAAGGAGGATAATATCACCTTATTTAGTTATCGATAAGCAAGTCCTGGAAAGATTAGGCTCAAAAGTGTCTACTAAATGAGTACCTATCTGAAATGTCAAGGACCTGTTAACTTGGAAGTAGAGCATTTATAAAACACTTCAATACTCAAAGACTAGTTTCTGCTGATATCAGTGCTCATCATTTTTGCAAATCAGGCTTCAGAACAGCACGAGTGCGTAATTAGCAGAGCCGCAATCACACTAAAGTATTTTGCTTAGTATCACAAAAAAGACTATCTAGAAAATTCATCTCAATTTTTTGATCAGTCTAAATTCTCCACACCCGAGGGAATCACAGCTTGTATTGGCCCACCTGGAGGTTTCCAGCAGATCTGGCTCCAGACTATTTCACAGTCACACGAGATGGAATGACCTCTCCAAGTACACTTGGGTGGAACAGCAGCAGGTGAGCAAAAAACTGTACTGAATGAGGCCAAAGGCCTTCTGGCATCTCCTACTCTGTCCAAAAGCACAGCCTAGGGAAAAATGCGTTGCTGCCTTCTCCACATAGTCTTCCAGACTCCAATTGTGGCTCATGGGTTTCCTGAACCAGCAGTGATGTCTATATTTTTAGCTCTGAGTGGATTTCCATCCTGTGATAGCATCTATAACATCTTGTGGCAAGGACGTCTGCAGCTTAACTACATACTGTTCGAAAACAAACCCAACCAAACCCCACCCAATTTTTTTTGCTCTGGTCTAGCCACTTCAACTGATTTCTAAGAAGTCTTATACTGGAACAGGTAGATGACAGTTATCTCTCTTTAGCTTTTCACAGCTATTTATCATTTTCACATACCATTATCATATTCTTTTTGACGGGCCTGCAGAACTGAAAGGTGGAGCTGCCGCTCGCCTGGTATTAGAATTGCTAAAAATCAGTTTTAAACTTTTTCAACATGGAAAACTCAAAGTGACTAGAAATGC
>NW_008824930.1:3279160-3291741 GCF_000699105.1 Pygoscelis adeliae
TTTGTTTCAGGGAGGTTCTTACTTCCTTGCTTAGTTGCAGCTAACGCTACAACTTTCTGAATTGCAGGGGACTTTGGTCAGTCCTCTCTGTCCTTTGTAAGCTGCTTCTTGCCGTCTCCGAGGCCTCACCTCACATGACTAATCCTGCTCTTCTCGGCAACCTCTTTGCTTGAGCTGCCATCTCCCAGCCTTGCTGTATCTCTCTCACTTCTCACATCCAGCATTTTCTGAAATTCTCCCTCCCCTTGGCTCTGTTGGTTCCTCAACAGAAGGAACAACCCCTTCCCCCTAGCCCCGTTATTTCTGAAAGGAACATGAAAGCACTTGACTTTTTAATCAAAAGGAAAAAGGTACTTGATTGTGTTCTGCTCTTGGTCAGCTCATTCAGCTTTAAAAGTCCGATTTTGCTCACTCGTTTCATGCATGTAAGCTGTTGTGCACCCTGAAACATCCTCACTGTTCTTTCCCAAACTCTTCCTACATTTACTATAACCAATTTAAGGCGGGAGAGACCAGAAATGTACACCATTGTTCCCGGTGAGGGCATACTATTAATTTATACATTTTGACCCTTTTCGTGAGTTGCTCCTCATGCTCTGTTGACCCTTGTTACCACAGTTTTACACACAGTTTTCCAGAGTACGTGGTCTTTATTTTATTTGGATAACTTTAAGAATCAATCCTTCTTGCTTCTGTTCATCTTCATTACCCTGTTCTTCAACTAAAGAGCTCTCCTCTAGACCTTTCTCAAAACTTCCTTGATAGTGCTCTTTACCGCCAGGTATTAAGACACCCCAAAAGATGTGCTGGCACACAGATCAGATGCCTGACATCTTGCTTGATCAGGGAATCTTACCAGTTTTGCTCTTGCTGAGTACAGATTTGGACTGAACATGTGTCGTAAGTACCAATTAAATGGCCTTCCCCCCAAACAGTATAGACATCTGTGTGAAATTTTCCTTTTACAGGCAGGCACCAAAGACTTCAGAGGAAGTCATCAGCAAGAGAAGGAAAATAAAACGTTCTTGCCAGAGACAAGGAAGTAGCTTTACCGAGTAGCTGAGAGGATCAGAAATTGTGTCGGATGCACTGTTCTACATACTCAGATACTGAAGATGCTCAGGGGCTTTAGCAGGGGGGTGAAAGGCAGCACGCTGATCACGTGGAGTGCAAGGGGGATGATCTGGCATTGCGTGGTAGATGGTGTACCCCACCCAGAATGCAAGCTTTCAAAGATTTTAATTAGTCAGCCTGTGGCACACTTTAGCTGGTCGACCAGCTCCAGAACTAGTCACAATCACTGCCGCCTTCTACGTCTCTCCTCATCTAAAAGGAGAGTAAGACAGTGCTTTCAACATATGACCCTGTTCTAATTATTCAGCTATGAACGAGTTCACTTCTAATAATGAACACCATACTGTACACTTAAAGACATCCTAAAAAACCTCAACTGACTCATAGCAAAAAATCACACTCCAAAAAGAACGTCTAGTTTAGTTTGTATTTCCAGAAGGAATGGGAAGTCTAGCATTTTATTTTTTGTACATGGTTTATGCTGATATTATTTTCAGCAAGAGCGTGTGTTTAAAAATTACCATCATTGTCAAAGGCATATTTAGGATTAGAACTAATTTGAAATGCATGTTTCTGCTACTGAAAAAATTCGTATAATAACATACATGAAGTCCCCTAAAATGGAATATTTCCTCCCCCCCGTTTCAACATAGAAAAGTGAATATACTGGTCACATTAGTGCGTGTGTGCAGGCATGTGTACATTTATGTATTTATAAGCACACACACATGAAAATATACATTTTAATGTATTTCATCAATTTGAAATGCACACCCAATTTTCTCATATTTTCAACATCCAAATTTGTTGAATGGTATCTGTCCCAGTTCTTTCTGACTATGTAAAGCTGACTTCAAATTGCAAATGCTTATTATATTTACTTAACTTTGAGATCTCTTCATACACTATAAGATATGCACAGGAGGCTTGTTTTAGAAGAGAGGAAGCCTTTCATACAAGCGTAAATGAAAAATCATCAACTGCTGCACATGCTCAGTTCTTTGCTGGAGTATTATAGCAGGTATAACCTCAACCTGGTAAGCAGTGTGCTAAAAAAACTTAAGACACCTATTACACACAAAACATAGTTTTGTATTTCTCTGTACCTAGAACTAGTAATGGCAAAAAAATAAATTAGAAAAAAAAAAAATCAACAGTCAAAGACCAACAAAAGCAAACAAAATAAGCGCTCAGAGAAATTTTTCTCTCTTCATGGAATCCTGCATATTATGCAGGACTCTTCTTTGTACCTGGATGAAATAACTAACTGTTAAAACATTTTTTAAATCACAAGCTGCACATTCAGGAAAAAAACCCAGCATTCAGAGGTTTGACATAAAAAAAGTTATGCAACATTCAAAAAGCTAAACAAGATATTGCATGCAAGAAATATTTACTGGGCAGAATAAAGCACATGAATATGTATTTTTAAAGAATCATAAAAAATTGAGTATGAAAGCAACATGACTATCAACAGACACCAAAACCTGATTTGTATCAGCAACAATGAATTGTCACTGTGGTATTAGTGGTACCACAGTGGTATTAGTGGTACTAATACTGAGGTATTAGTGTTTCATCATAGAGCACACGTAATAATGCGCCATGGTGCATGAGAGTATTTCCAAGTTTTCGAACACAAGCAGAAAGAAGAGTTAAAGGAAGTAAGAGACTTCAACTGCAGTTTAGAAAGCAAATGCAGTTTAGTCACATGAAGATAGCAAATCTTCCTCTGGTACAAACATGATAGATCATGCTGGATTTGTGTGACAAACAGAGAAGAGTTGGAGACGGCGGTAGAAGATCTTACCACTAAGGGTGAAAATCTCAACTGCTCTGGGACTTTTGGCCATGGGATCTCGTTAAACAGCTATAAAAGAAACAGATTTTGGAGTGGAAAACAAACACGTAATATGTCATCTAGCAATGATCTCAGCAATTTCTAAAGATAACCGAGTATTTTTCCAAATTTGTCAAGAGACTCTTTACATACTGTTTCATGAAATTATTTTGCTTACTATACCACATTTCCTATTTACCCTAGGTACTTATGTACCAGTTCGTCTATAATCATGATCTGTAATTCAGTAAAGTCACATTAAAATGCAATTTTTTTTCCTAGGCACACGTGCTACTCAAGATTTTGAAACCTGCCCCTTCACCTGTCTCTTTTGGTTTGTAGCAATCTGAATTTGTTTCTTCTCAGCAATTGGTTTCTTCCCCCGCTGAAAAGAGATGAACTATATGAAAGGCAGACCAAATAGCAAGATAGCTGTACAATGAAATCAGCTTGCACTGAACAAATTGGTCAAACGATTAGAAATAGTTAAGAATGCATGAAGAATTGCAAATATTTTTCAAAAGTGTTGATACAAAGAATTAAAGCACAAACCTGAGAAGTCTGTTGTGTTTTCTAATGTAAGTATTAAACACAGCACAAAACAATGCAAGAAAAACAGACTGCCAGCAAGCTATGAAGAAAAGGAGAATATTTAGAAGACAATGCTATATATAATTCAATTAAGAACATAAGAAGTCACTCAGCTACATAGAATCTCTAAGATTATTAGGATGCTCAGAGCCACGTACTGACAATGCCTATGTCTAAAAGATTTTGCTGGTATGCTCACAGTTTGCTAAGACAACCCACCACCATTTCGATGCTGCTATCATCCTATGAAGAAGAGGCTATGAGCCAGTTTTCCACCTAATCATATGATTTATTCTTCTGTGCAATGTAAGAAAACCTCACCAGGGAGCGGTTAGTGCAATTGCAAGCCACAACTAGATCAAAGTCCAGGTCACCAGTCCTGAATTAGACATTACAAGCTTAGGGATGAATAAGTGCAGGACTTCAAGTACTTTATAATGGAAGCACAGCACACAGTTACATATTATTAATCATTTTCATTGACATCAGCCCTATTCTTATGTCCCAGCTCAAAGAGCCAAAGTTCTTGGTTAATATTCAGAATTGCTAGCCAAACGTTTTCATACTAAATATAACTTCATCTTGATTCCTTCAGGGCCACAGCCTTTTTCAACGCCTATATAACGAAAGTGAGACAGATTACCAAATTATACTGTTAACTTCTCTCATCAACTTACTATCTATTTGTTGGTTTACTGTGTGACAAGAGAAAAAGTCTCTAGTGTTTCATATGCCTGATGGTTAAATTTCAATAATATTCTCTCCCTTTAAAAAAGAGCTTTTTCATTAGAATTATCTTTATTCAGTCTTACTGTGGTAGATACTGTGCAACTGTGACATAAAAAATACTAGATTGTCACTAATGTGACTCAGTCCTAAGGCCATATTTTTATCTGATGGAGCAATTGGTAATTTGTATGCTATCTGTCGCTACTTTCCAGCTTCAAAACATGTAACAGCACATTAGCAAATCTCATATATTATAATGAAAGCAATGAAATGTAAATTTATATAAGCAAAGTTTGAAGTACTTACAAACTAAAACAGATCAGGGAAAATAATGTCAGACTGCATGCCATTTTAGAAGGCACGTACTTGTGTATGCAGGTCAACCAGCTTGTTTAAAAAAGGCAAAAATATAAGAACTCACCACCACAGTTCATGTTACCATTTTATCTCACATTATAGCTCTACCAGTTGGAAAGAGAAACCAGACATATAACTTTGTTAAATGCTAAGATTAAAAGAAAATACTCCTGCATAATATCACAGGCAACAACATACAGGGGTAAGATAGGCAATAATGAGAAACAGCACCAAGAAATACATTATACGAAGCAATGGTATGCTTCACACGATGACAATTCATACACATACACAATTGCAGACTGGATAGGATGGTTAATTCTGAGACGCATTGATGAAAACAAAACTAACTTTATCCTGGAGTGACTGAAGTGTCCAATTTCTTACCAGAGTTCCTCCAAACTGTGTGTCAAACCACAATTATTCTGCTCTTTTAACATCTGTCCCTCTGTGAAATAACTGCAAATTTAAAGCTATGGAGGCTAATGAAACACCACACAGCTCCACAAAAAAGGCAAGGGGGCAGCCAAGACTGCAGAAGAGAACTCGACACCCTCCTGCAATCACACCTACCCTCCAAAAAAACTACACAGCTACACGGCTCTTGGGCTAATAGAAGTCAAGAAAGAGACGAGGAGCGATGATCAATGAAGACCTGCAGCCTAACCTGTTTGTCATCAAAGGCACAGGCAGATCTGTGATTTAGAGGAATCCCCTGAACTGGTTGGGCGAGCGCTGCCAGAACACTCAGCCAGAAGTGCTGAGCTCCCGATAACCTTCGCCCTCCCTGGAGAAGATGATAACATGCATGACATTTTGCGGAGAGACTGACAGCAGTACCGGGAAGCCAAATTAACTTTAGTTATCTAGACTTCTGTCTCAAAGTATAAAAGACAAATTTTCCTTTCCCTGTTCCTTTACTATTAATTTTTATTTAAATTCAATCCACTTCATAAGGTGGTTTAGAACACATGTACAGAACACCTTGTTTTGCACAGCACAATAGCAGCTCCTATCACTGTTAAAACTTCCTTTTCCCTTATTTTTCATGGATGTCTAAAAATTTCTAAAGAAATCTTTTTGTTAAGCTCTAGCGAATACATTTCAATAGTAGATTTTGCTGCCAGAAGACTGAAAAATTAAGCTTTCAATTTAGAAGTTACTTATTCATACCTGTATTTTATCTATATAAATCTGTAAAATGCATGTATTTTGTCACAGCTTTTAGAATCATAGAATCATTAAGGTTGGAAAAGACCTCCAAGATCATCGAGTCCAACCGTCAACCCAACACCACCATGCCCACTAAACCATGTCCCTAAGCGCCGCATCTACACGTCTTTTAAATACCTCCAGGGATGGTGACTCAACCGCTTCCCTGGGCAGCCTCTTCCAATGTTCAACCACTCTTTCAGTAAAGAAATTTTTCCTCACGTCCCATCTAAACCTCCCCTGGCACAACTTGAGGCCATTTCCTCTCATCCTATCACTTGTTACTTGGGAGAAGAGACCAACACCCACCTCGCTACAACCTCCTTTCAGGTAGTTGTAGAGCGTGATGAGGTCTCCCCTCAGCCTCCTCTTCTCCAGGCTAAACAACCCCAGTTCCCTCAGCCGCTCCTCAGAAGACTTGTTCTCCAAGTTTTGCCGTTTCCTTCAGAATCTTGATCTCCGAAATACCTATGGGAAAGCATCCTTTGCTTTGAAAAACCTTCTCTGCTAATATACAGATCATAGAGTATCTCAAGTTGGACGGGACCGAGAAGGATCACTGAGTCCAACTCCCTGGATGTTCCTATAGATCTTCCTATAGAGGAGGGAAGTAGAAGGGTGAAAAAATAACACTCTACCCAGACTTTTACTTTAGTCCAGTGAGGTGAGTTTTTCTGATTAAAAAAAAAGACTTTATTTGGAAAGTATTCAGAGCACTTTAAATACATCATTTTTCAACTACTTTTCAGGTATCCTGCACTTCTCTCCACCTCATTTCTGTGACTGACAACGAAAGCCCCGGATGACTAATTTCCATATGCTAAAGTTATTCTTTACCAAAAAAAGCCTCTTTAATATGTTTTTTGTTTGATTACTGATTGATGAAATATTTTCCAAGGTACATTTGAAAGGGTTTTGAGCAAAGTATTTGAAACTTTAACAAAAAATTCTGTTTATGTGTCCTTTTCAGAAACTTCTTTATATTTCTGCTTATCATCAGATTAAGGAGTTTTCAGCTGAATTCCCATGGTTTGAGACTTCGATTATAATACAAAATATCTAATTCAGCTAACAAGTTAGGACAGAAATTGCCAAGCTACGCATCCTAGGAAAATTATCTGCTTATGGTGAACTCACAATGGAAAGAGTTTTGTTCCTGTACAGCCCTGACACAAGAACTTCATACAATAATTGTTCAGACACATCTGGAGTCTTTGCTATCAATACGTGAAACAACAGCCTCACATGCTTTTGTCTCAGTTTGTGTTCTAAGAAAACAGACATGCATTCGGCTAAAAGTTCTTTAAAATGTTTAGAACAGTATCTTTTTAAAGATCAGACGTGCAAACCTCAGATATTACTGCTCTGATTGATTTTATTACTCTGATCTCATGCCTAAATGCATAAAAGCAAGTTCTTAAGGTACACGTTGACCTTGCAACTTCCATGGAATGTGGTGGTAGCAACAGACACTCCGTCTAAAACTGGGCAACAGCTCTCTCAGGTGCCCTTCTGGGATTTCTCAAACTTTAACATTTATATACAATTTATTAACAACATATACAAATGCAGAAATAAAAAGATGTATTTATTTCAGTCTTACTATGTCACTGAACTGAATAAGAAGTCAATGCTTGTAACGCTTTTAACAAGAACAGCTATACTGGGTCAGCCAAAGGTCCATCTAGCCCTGTGCCCTGTCTTCAACAGTTGCCAAAATTGAATACCTGAGGATACCTAAGCAAGAGAGTAAGAACATGGGAAAATATGTAATGATACCTCCATAAAATACAATACAACCTCCAAGAGTCTGCAACTCAGGGACTTTCAAAACCGGAGGTGCTAGTGTTTTATTTAATAGCCTTCAATTAATTTTCTTCAAAGAACTGTCCTGTGTTTTTAATCCACATATAGTTCTAATGTTCACAACAATCCTGTGTCAAGGATTTCTAAAGCTTAATTACCTCTTTTTATTTTTCCTCAGCCTGCTGCCTGCTATTTTGATGCCTCCTCATTCCAATAGCGTGAGAGAGAAGGTGTGTTCCTTATGGAATCTTAGAGACCTCTATTATATTTCCCCTTAATTATTCCTTTTCTCTTTTCAAAAGTCCTATCTCATTTACTTGTTTTTTTATATGGAAATAGTTCCATATATTTGTTCTATCTTGTTGCTCTACTCTGGACATTTTTTTCTCTTGTATCTTTTTATGGGAGGTAGTGGATCAGAACCACACACAGTATTCAGGATGTGGACATACAACAAATTTATAGGAGTGGCGTGTGGCTGTGCTTACTTTTGCCCCATGTGTCTTTTTTACTGATACTTAACAGTAGATTTGGTCTGTTGATCAACGCTGGTTCTGTGAGACCACATCTTCTTCATGAGTGGTTACAGTCACCTTTGGACACTTATTTTATATGTGAATTTAGGACTGGTATTCCTGCATAACTTCACAGTTACCTACACTGAATTTCATATGCTATTTTACTGTGAAAGAATCCTGTGAAAGTCTTCGGAAATTCTTCACAGTCGGTCCTTGTCTTCATTTCCTTGAATAATGTGGTACCTCCAGCAGGCCTGGCCATCCCACTATTCACTGCCTTTTCAGGATCACTTATGACTACGTTTATCAGAACGGTTCCAGCACGCACTGCTGCAGGACTTATTCTGCAGCCTTCCATTAACACGAAGGCTAGCCTTTTAGTCTCACTGCTGTTCCCTATATTCCATCTGTTTTTTTATTCATGGGAGGATCTTCTCTTACATTCCAGAGTTACTTATTTGCTTTTAGCTAATGCCTTTTGGAAATTCAACCGGACTACATCAATCTCTACTCAGCATTCTGTCACAGTCTTCTTGTCTGAAATTTTTAATCTAGATTTTTAAAAATGTTAATAGTTTAAAGTATTTAAAAAAATATTTCTACTACTTTCATATTGGGTATTTTTATATTCACCATGAAATTCTCTTAAGCATTACCTCACACTATGAACTGACCTACAGCAACGTCGATGGCCACACCTAAGTCAGTGATCTATTAATTGTACTACCAATCCAAGCACTCAGTAAAAAAAGGCTGAACTTTTGAAAGAGTATCATTCTCCTTATATCAAATCTAAACTAGGAAAAGGAAGGGTGTGTCATGTGGTGCTGTGACTGTAACATTCAGGTGGGCTTGAGAGAACTTTTGTGGTTTTGTGCTACAGTAAATATTTATCTCTGAAAATTTTTATTAAACTGGTCTCCTGAATATGTCTGATCATCTGTATTCAAGGAGTGGGGAAACTTGCAGAGCATGGAAAACATAATGAGCATGTGCTACCCTCTGTTTTCCTCAGTGTAAAAATAAAAGACATGTAGCTTTATAGAGCGAATTTCCAGTGTTATTTAGACTCTAAAGCATCTTGGAATAAAAAAAAAAAAAAATACAGAATTAAGGCATGAAACTTATTTCAATAGGTAAACATGCAACATCTCTTCTGCCAGTAAGAAAAAAGAAAAAAAAAAAAGAGACTCAGGGAAGGAATATCATAATGTTTGTTTCAAAACGGCTGAGCTGTTTTACTCAACTGTATGTCGAAACACCTAAAAGAATATAATATGTTATTCTGCTGATAGGCTCACATGCTTCAACAAAACTGTGTGCCAGGACATTCCTTACTAAATTAGTGACTAATCAGATGTTGTGCTGGGAAACACACCCTCACGTGTGACAACAACCCAGGCATCTGCAACATTAAAAAAAAAAAAAAAGGTGTGTGGGGGACTACGACTATAGGTTCTCATGCCCCCTGTAAATAATTTCCATCATGAGTTTTGTAATCTAATGCTCGTATTTGGCAAACCAGATGCAATTAAAGGTCAAACCCCAACTACTATATAAACTCAACTCTACTTACTCTGATCTTTCTCCTGACTGTCACCGTTCTAAAGATTCCAAGCAATGACGTCCTCTTCCTTCCACGGCAATAACTAGTATATATTTACAAATACCTTGTTTCATTAATCGTGTATGTTTCTTGCTTCTTCTATCAAGTTCTCAAATTAACCAAAATTGCTTGTTTCTTTTTCCTTCTTCCTTCTTATTACACTCAAATTTCCAATATGCTTTATAAATTGTTTAGAATTTGAAAACTTGACAGGAATTAACTCAATGGGCTGTTAGGAGACCTGCACATATTTTCTCCTTGTGAAAAACAGCATTTTTACAGAACTGAGAATGTAATTTCTATATTCTTGCTGCATACAGGGGGCATACTGCATATGGAAAACTGTGTAGCACTATAGATTTTTCAGTCTTCGTTCTTGTTGTTGAGATGTAAGATAGTACACAAAATATTATTTAAATAATCCAGTTTCCTCAAACCACATATAATAGTACAGAAAAGCAAGCTTCCTAAGCAGAGAAACAGATATGGATTCAATTACGTGGGCTTCAGGTTCTAGGAACGTTTGCGTTGTCTGCAGAATGACCTGAAAGCTGGTCTCACGATGCTGAAATCGATGCTTAGGGACAACTGGCCCCAGAACCATTTCTGTACATCATGTATGTATATTCTCATAATCAGATTGATGCGGGTTTATGTGGCAAGAAAAGAAACCTGTGACTGGCAACAACTGTGACAAGCTATCACCGAAATTGGGAGACGAATGCCTCTGATAAATATACCTATGGCAGGTTTGGGTATTTGATTCAGTTACTTTTTTCTGCGGAACAAACCCTATTCTTCTCCTCAAAATAATAACATAACAAAAGCAGCATTTCTGCCTACAGGGAACAGATAATACAGACCAATATTAAAAAGGGACAAAAGCTATTTGTACTTGCAGGAGAAAAACATCTTTTTCACATTTTTGTGTTTGGCATAAGGCATACCATTTGCTTTTCATGCAGTCTTCAGTGAGAATATGAAAATACAGAACATGGTTAAGCTTGCTACCTGTTTTTATGGAGTTTTTTTATCAAATATGACTTGACTTGTGTTTAAGAAAAGCAATTCTAAAATGAAACAGTCCATTTTTTTTCTTAATCCTAAAAGCAGTCTCTCTATTTAAAGTAACACTGGGGGCTCCCTGAATGCTATAGTTTATAAATACCCTTTAAGATGACAAGTCAAATGACTTCAGGATTGTAAGTTATCTCTCACAGTTGTTCAACTGTTAAAATGGAAAGTGGTAAGAATAGAATAAAAATACCCATGGTGAAAATGTTACATGTGCAATGGAATAAACATAGGGAATAGGACACATGACCATTTTAACATTAATCTTTCCACTTAAATTTACTCTCTACCCTTTACAAAGGTCAGTTTTGCGAACTTCTCTCCTGATGAGCAATTTGAGGTCTGTCATTCTGTTCAAAGCTCCACACTGATCAGAAATGCAGTCTTCCTCTACTCATGATCTGCCTGGTACTTGTCGCAACGATATTCTGCTGGTTTAGGCATCAATAATAATTTGACGCAACCCACCTAATCATATAATAAAGAACATTTTAAAATATATAAATAAGGTGAAAAATATGAATGTTACATTTGCAAGCAGAACAAATCTCCGAGGCAGGCAAACATGCCCAACAGCTCTGTGGCAATCAATCAGACAGGCTGTTCCTGGACTAGGCAGTAGTTAAATTTATTGTATGGTATAACCCTACAAAGAGTTACAAAAAGGATGTTTTGACTTTTTGTAAAGGCAAAGGCAGTTTTACTTTTTGTAAAACTGAAAAGGCAGTTTTCTGTTCTCTTTAACAGGGCTTGGTACCTTGCTACTCTAAAAAAGTACTATTGCTTGTTAACCAGTTCAAAGATACAGCAATATGCAGCTAAGGTCTACCCATCTAGACATTTTACTAAGTTTGCCTAAGCTCTCTGAAATCTTTTAACTAGAAGATAGCCTTGCTAACTCTGAAGGTTGCCCTAAAATAAGGCTATTCTTTAGAAGGAACTGACTTTTTCCAGTTTGCGCTATCTGCAAAGCCTTGGAATACAGTACCTCCACTTGAAAATAAGGAATTAAAGATTGCACTCCAACCAGTAACCTTGTGTTAGTTCTAGTGTACTGATATGCAGCTACTTCTACGTAGTCACAACTACAAATTGCGAGACACTTGACGTGGATTCCCACCATAAATTAGAAAATCCCAGAATACCGAATACTTGTTCAAAAGCCTTTGTGGATTAGGGATAAATAGTCAGGGTGAGGGCTGACAGAGGCCAGGAGTGACGAGCTCTTCCGTTCAGAATGATGCAACTACATCCAAGTCTTCTCCTTTCCCTGTCTGAGCCGGGTAGGAAGGCTTTTGCTACTTTTCAAGAGGCAGTTCATAACCTGAGCCTAAGTTCAACATGTGAGTTGAAGTACACCTGTCTAAGAACGAACATTACTTCTTGGCTGACATTTTATACGAGTATGTCCAAACCTTTTGGATCCTTCAACTGGAAGAATCTTTACCTATGATATGAGGGGCCTTTGTCACTTTCCCCCACATACACTTTATTCCAAGTTTCACTTTCTTATTGCGGAAATACCTGTCAATCACATCCTTGGACAGGTTTTCTTTTAATGCTATTTAGGCCGGCAGCCAAAATAAGAGTATACCCTTCTACACCCTGCCTCTGAAGCATGCAATTTATAATAAACACTTTGTAAATATAAGCAAGTCAAAAAAAGAAACAAAGCAAGGGCTTTATACTGAAAGTGCAATATTACTCAGAATTGACAGCAATATATAAAGCGTGCCTGCCAGTAGCTAAAAGTTTCCAAGGTGCTTTGAAAAAT
>NW_008824930.1:3291776-3297537 GCF_000699105.1 Pygoscelis adeliae
GGATGAGAAAGCTGATCTGCTCAAAAATGGTCAGAAGAACACCACTTTCTTAAATTCAGGAGGTACCCAAATGTTGTCCCTTTTCTTTTAATTCATTTGATACTCTCTGTGGGGGTCTTGCATCCCACAACAAGCAACGATTAATTGCTTGCTTCAAGAGGGGTCCCTGAAGACAGACAGAAAAAGTGATCTGAGATGGATAGTACCAGCACAATTCCTCTGCGGTTTTTCAGATATAGTTTTTCTATAGAGATATTCACAGGCTTAAGAAATCAACCCATGAAGATGGGATAGATGAATACTTTAAGAGAAGCTTGTAGCTTTCATTGTATGTCCAAAGTGTGGCCCACAACTCAACACAGAAGAGAGTATGTTCTGTTTTCCCCGTAATTAGACTTTTAAAGCTGTGTATCTGCTGCTGAAAAATACTGGTGCCAATATTGCTGTATCAGTAAGAAACATGAAAATACTAAAAGTGAAGGACATCTCCAAACTCCCTTGCTGAAAGCTAGGAAAACTTGGCAAACGGCAGGCAACTGCACTGTACAAATCAGCAAATTCAAATGCAGCACCTGCTATACTTGCTCCTGTCTAAGACGGAAAAGTAGAGCTAAGCACTTGTTGTTGAGATAGTGCAAAGTTGAAAAAGGGACAAGTGGGATGGGAGAACCCCAAAGTAACACTAACCATTTTGGCCATTTTCTCTTTCTGAATCTCTGGTTCGTTTCTCCACTCACCTCCTCAATGGAATTTTCTGTATTTGCTTTGTGGTGTTCCTTTCAACTCCCATCAGCTTCCAGGAGTTGGTTTGTTTTCTTAGTGCTGGAAACAAGCTGAACTAAAAAAACCAAACCACCTGCAACTCTAAGTATCTTGTACTTAATGTTTAGTCAATACTGTGATCAAAAGAAACATTTTATCATTACAATAAACACAGCAATAAAAAAAGATATGAGAGCCTAGATGATGGTAGGCAGCAGCAGGGTGGTTGCATTTTTTCCCCGGTGATGGTAATATGGGTATTACGTGATACGCCAGCAAGCATGACACAGAGCTGTCAGAACTGGGTCAGCTCAGAATTAGCAGTTCTTAGGTTGTTCACCGTGTAAAATCCACCTGGCAGTGCTCACAGACACATTTAACAGAACTGCATTTTTGACACAGCGGATCCAGAAGCAAAACTCTCATGAATAATTGAATGGTGACTGCAGCTCCATACTTCAGAAAACTAAACACAGAATAGACCTGGCTTTACTGTGTGTCGAAAATTGCTGAAGAAAAACTGCCTTATGTTTAAATAAAAAGTGACAAACAAAGGCTGTATTTGCCTCCTCCCATCATTATGGAGCTAGCATTTTTCAACTGAGTGTAACAGTTCATTTTACCAATGAGTAACAAAGGAAATTAATTACTGAGTCACTTTTGCACAGGATGCAGCATACCCTGCAGTTTGCAAAGACTGCACTTATGTCAGGTATTTATTTCACACATTTAATCATGGAAGCAGTGACTTCACTTGAATAAAAGCATTTCAAACCTAGTTTATTTAACCATAGTAAAACCACACGTCTCACTGTGCTGGTGCCCAGATGACCTTTTTTCCAACATGGAGGCAAACTGGCAAAATCATAGAATCATGTAGGTTGGAAAAGATCTTTACAATCATCAAGTCCTACCGTAATGCTAGGTATAAGGATTTTTAGAAGCCTCCACATGAAATCTCCTGAAGTTGTTCCATGAAATTACTCCTTCTGACTTATTCAAGGAATAATACTTGTTTATCCCTGAGAAGATACAAACAGAACACTAAAAAAAAAAGCTTTCAAATAATATTCTTAGAAATGATTACTGAAATCTCCTGCCTGTGAGAGATTAGCGAGACCAAAAAACAACTGTTAAATCAGACTATGCGAGGTGTTCTTCTGCATCTTGAAATTTTAATTAAATATTTGTATAAAACCACTTTTGTTATCACAAGAACAGAAGAAAAAAAATTTTCCAGACGTAAACAACGGCAATCTTCTGAATGAATCCCTAGTATCTCAGTGCTGCAACACCAAAATATACAATATGGAGACCTTTCTGAGCTCTCTAAATAGAATAGAAAGTTTAAAATAATTCTTGATAATTTTGACTACAACTAGCCAATGGGTTAGAGGAAGGGACAGGATTGTGGGACAAATGAAGAGAGTAATACATTTCTCAAGGAATTACCATTTATGAAGTTAAAACTAGAAAAAATAGGGCTATCCAAGCAATTTCAGATCAACTGCTCTCCCTTGGATACTTGGAGAGATACTGACCAAGTTAGTAGCACAGCTGAGATGCTATTAAAGCAGTCAACGAGGATTATTCAGTATCCAAACAAGTAAAAAAGAAGGCATATGTCTTTTGAAAAAGTACATAGCCCCTCCTAAAGAAAAGATGTAAGCATACATCTCAACTGTTCCAATGCTTTTGAAAATTTCCTATGACACTTAAAAGCAAACTGCAAAAATACGGCTTATATGCAATCCCCATAAGATAACTTCATGTTTAACTGTTAAGCCATACAAAAGGGCAGGTATTTGAAGTGTCTTGTTGTATGAGATTGATATGTCCTTAGCATTTTCATTCAGTATCCGCACTAATTCTTCAGATGACTGAATGGCGATACCCTGGGAGGAGTGGCAGACGCTGTAGAGGACAGAATCACGGTTCAAAGAGGAGCTCAGACTGGAAAATGGCATGAAACAATCAGCCAGCCAAACTCATCAGGGACATACTGTATTTGACAAGCCAAATGCATGAATGCAAAATGGGAAACAACTTACTAAACAAGCAGTGTAGTGAAAAAGGAGAATGTTCCCAACAGAATATAAGCTACTTGAGTTACTTGCAACAGTCTTGGAAAAAATAAATCTATGCCTGGGATGCATTTAAAAGATATTTATGGTATACAGCACAAGTCATCTCTTTTACTTGATACTGATAAGGCCTCGGTTTGGGCATCATGCTAGGAGCAATACACATACTCAAACATGAATGATAAATGTTTTTGAAAACATAACTCACGACACAGCAAATATTAAATTGGGTTGATGGAATATATCCTTGTTAAAAAAAGTTAAAGCAGCCCCAGTAAAATTCTGCTGGTCCTTTGTTTCTGCCCTTACTTCCTCAGAAGTTACTCTTTTCTTGCAGCCACGATAATGTTTAACCTTTATTTTTAACTAATAGGGACAGAAGGCTTACAGAAAGAGGTATGCAATATTTGTTTGGTAGCAGTAAAGAGGCTGGACAATTCCAACAGTTTCTCCTCATCTCTTCCATGCACCCTCCATAATGAAAGGTGAGCTGAGCTCCTGGAGACGAGGAAGAGAGGAAAATGTCTTGTGATGGCTAAGGCAGAATCACATTATAACCAAATTACTAGAGAACCACAGATTGTAGGCCTGACTTCAAAAGTTTGCAAACCACTCTATGTCAGAAGAAATCAGTTATATGCAGCACACGTTATTTCTGGCAAATATAGGAAAAAAAACAAGCCAAACAAACCAACTATTTATACCAGTGAGATACATAACACCTACAAAGGCTGTGCCATCTCCTTTGTCTCCCCTCACTTTAAGTGTGACACTTTTGCCAAAGTTACAGCCTTTCTATTGAAGTATTATTTTTTATTTCTGTAAGAAAACGAACACACAAATTTTTACCAGAATGCTGCTTTTATCGTTTATCAAATATAAAAATAAAACCTGAAGAACACATTAGCTGAGAAGTGAGCTAACAATTTGGAAATAACTAGCCAGAAAGCAGGAATAAAGTCATGCAATATTAAAAAAAAAAAAAAAAATATATATATATACAAGCGTCAAGAAGTTTTTCCAACGTAGACAATTCTTTCTGCAATCTGCAGGAGGTTTGAGCATTTATATATAATGTGCCTTTGTGATCTGGAAAAAACCCACCATGCATATTGCTAGCTATCTGAGTTGTGACAATGCATTATATAAAACAAAGGATAATTACAATTTGATATTTGAACAGTACAGTGGCTACTGAGTAAATAAAATATAGGTTTAAACTGCAAATAAAACTCCATTTCCATTTGCTAAGACTACAGTTCCACAAGTATGCATCCACTTTCTGCAGGACTGCAACCATTTTTTATATTAAGAACATTTGTGAGAATCATATTTTCAAGCAGAATTATTTGAGGTATGTTATTCAGCCATATATATATTCCAGCACAAACTCATATGAATATATGAGCTGAAATGAACAGATCAGCAAACATTACAAAATACCAGGAGTGGAAGTATTTGAGTACACTAGATGCCTTCAGATTATATTGAAACAACAGAAGAAGGAAATATTTGCACTCTGAAGACTATTTTTATCTATTAGACTATATTCTGCCCTCTGCCCTTCTGTAGGTCCACAGGAAGTTTTTTCTTCAGTCTGTTACCAGATTTCATGCAGTTGTGTACAGCCATGTGAAGAATGGATCTTATCTGGATGACCACACCAAGACTAAGGGACTGCGCAACAGAAACTGATACCGATATCCATGTTTTGCTACTGACTGGTCCACATGACTGGCCTTGGCTTACATTAGCTTCGTTCCTATCTAGAACATCAAGGAAATGGATTAACAAGCATAAACCAGAAACACTTCTGTTACAACCTTGATTCTGTTTAGATTTCCTAATGGAAAAAGACTTCTTATTTCCTAATCCGCTCACCTGCAGAGACCTCTTTGCAACACCCCGAAGGACAGAACATTTTTTTTTTCAAGATACGATTAAGAAGCCTATCCTCAAGGTCTCAAGAGTGAACTGAATATACAATCATACTGCACCGGAGATTTATTTCAGAGAAACTGCTTGCACACACGCAGAGACAGAGGTAAATCTAGTTCCCCTGCTTGTTTGTCGAGCAGTTGTTACTGCTGCAGAATGGTATTCCAGCACGTTGCTGCAAGAGGCAGCTTCTTATTGTAACCACAAGCACCAGTCAATGGCATCTTTAAGACAGACAGGCCTTCAGACCAACAGGGAATAATGACACAAGGGTTGTAAATGCTCTTACTCATTTCACCACCCTAGGCTTACTGTATATATACACGAGAGAAACAAAAAGTCACCATTAAGGTACAACGTACCTGACCAGCCTACAGACATTTCATTTAGGACAAGATGAATCATGCTATATATATCATCAAAGTATTTCAACTCTTTCTCCGTTGATCATGAAATAAGACTAGGCAGACTACATCAGAAATCTTTAGGCAAATGACTTGCAGATTGTCTTAAGCCAACCCAGCAGGCAAAGCATATGCAAATCAGAGGTATGTAAAGCCTCAGACATAATAAATGAAGCATGGTAATTAGATGAAAGGGAGAATCGTCGCATTTATCTTTAGTGATAACATGAAGAGTTTTTTCCATAGCTGTCAGTGACATATTAGAGAGAATTTTGCACAAGTGCATTACGGAGCTATGATTAGATTCAAAAGATTTTTTTTTCTTCTTGGAAAAAAACAATAACCACACATTGTGTGAAGGCTGTCAAGCTCTGAATGGTGCCAGTACAGAATATTGTTATTCAGAGCGCACTGACCATTGCAATGCATACAAACATCTATGAGATGGGTTGATGCAAGTGTGGAATTTGTGTACATCAAAAGATGAATTCAGGTCTTGGAAAGTTACGACCTGAATTTGAAGCTGATCTGTCACGACAGGGATTTAGCACCTGCTGGCCCAATAACAGATGT
>NW_008824930.1:3297567-3316458 GCF_000699105.1 Pygoscelis adeliae
AGGAAGCGAGCAGCAACTTTGACGGCTCTGGAAGTCCACAAGTATCACCACAGTAAACTCTCAAAAAAGGAATCTCTGAAGGAGGGACTGGAGGAGGGGGGTGGCGAGAAACAGGAATGTCCTGGGCTTGGACAATAACCTCTGTGTGCCTGTTTGCAACCTTCTGTCAGTGAAGGCTATTATCTTAGAAATATTCCAGTTGGCTAACTACTGAGCTTCAAGAGAGCTTCAATATTAGCTCATGGTTTTCAACATCAAGTCCTAAATTGCTTCAATAAAGACAGCTGCCAGTTAAAAGCTGCAACCAAGAAATGTCTTTTTTTTCTTGCGAAGTTCCTGTTTCTTCTTACAGAAGTCTAAGTCTTGGTCCCCTTGGGACCAGAAGAGAGCATATTCAAGCCTACCTGGGAGAAAAGCCCGCCTCTGGGAAGAAAAAGTCTGTCTTTCAAAATACAGGGCCAGGAGAACCCTTTCAGGACTTATTTTCATGGCCTAAAGAATTATAACCAAGACATTCAATGTATAAAAATGTATTAAGTACTGCACACCTACTGCAGTCTGTGCGGCTGATGCGGCTATTAGTGCAGTAGGGAGCTTAACACCATCTTTGGTCAGGCAAGCCTCTTCCTAGAAGTCAGTAGCTTTAATTTGGTTAAGAACATGATAAAACATAGAGGGGCCTGAGAACTAGCTATGCAGATCTTCCAGTTTCCACAGCATTAACTCCTCTCTTTCTGGCTTATTCTCTTCAGTCACTCTCTGTGGCCTTTTTAAAGGCTACACTGATTAGTCTCTTCTCAGGCTGCAACTGATTTTTTTTAGGCTTGCTATAAAAGGATAATTTTGAATGAATATTAATTTGACCTCCTTAAGTTTGACCACTCAAGAAATGAAGGTGTGCCACAATTCCTGTGTATATTCTAATACATCTGCTGGCACTGACTAGAGAAGCACCAGGTTTCAAAGAAATCTTGCTAGGATGGGAAGAAATAGAACAGCTTTATAAAGAAAAAGAAAGTAATTTAACAGGTGACCTTCTCCAGTGCTCCTTTAACAGTTGTTATCCATTTTTTTAAAAAGGCAAGATATCAGCAGAGACATTCCTCAGAAACAGAAGCAGATTCAGAAACAGAACGTACTACAAGAGCCTGCTTCCCTGAGAAAGGTTTAGGATGAGTTCTCATCTTGCTTCAGTTTTAAAATTTTTAACTTAATATAGTACTAAATGACTCCATTAGAAATAAAAGCACAGGTCTTCTTACATAGACATATTTTAAATAGGAGCCAACTAGCATTTGCTATTTGAGTTAGGGCAATGAAAAAGAGGCTACTCTTGCTTTTATGAGTCAGCAGTGCTCAGCAAAGACCAAGGAAGACCAAAAGCAAGTGCAACAAGTTAACAGTATCTTTACTGAAGGACTCCGATCTCTGATGCTTGGAGTGTATGTGCAGCAGAAGGGATGCACAATCCACGCGAATGTTGAAAAAATGCAAGTTTCAGAACAGTGATAATCATTCACCTTCCAACTACCAGAAGCTTCAATTGCAAAAACAATAGTATAAAGCATACCATTTCACTATTAAAATCATCATAAACATAACATATGAAACAACATAGTGTGATAGCAACGAAATGATATTAATTTTCAAAACCAGAATTAATGTAACACAAAGGTAAGGCAGGAAACGAGTCTGTTCAGATCATTTGTTACTTTCTGACTATATCTATTCTGATAAACTAAGCAGTGTGTGGCATACTGTTGGGCACTAGAACTGGACATTTCTGCAGTTAAACCATTAAAATAGCTCTTGGCACAGTTTCGACACATGCCAACTAGCACTTTCGCAAACAACCCAAAGTAGTTTCAAAGCTGGCACAGACCAGGAATCCTTCCCAGTCTGCACAGGGCCATTCTGTGTGGACCATAAGGCAGTTAAATGCCACGGACACAGTTGTTTTGTGCCTGTGGGCCATGATGCCAGAGAATGGTCATGAACACATTTAATTTATTAGAACAAGCATTGCCTCTCAAAGTACCACAGATGTATTTTTTTTTCTCTGTATGTTATTTAAGAGCATGTGATTCTCTGCTGGGTAGTGTTTTTTGGAAACAGACAGTATGGGGATGCATTTGACACAGGTTGCTTATATAAGATAACATGAAAACAGTTTTTCATATCCAATTTTGAGTAAAATGAAAAGCAACCATGCACCCAGCCTCAACATCTTATAGCAGCTCTTCCAATTTCAACCGAATCAACAGGCACATTTATATGTTAGCGTTTAGAAAAAGAGGAAAAAATACAAAACCACAAATACCCACCCACAGTGCTAACAAATGTAAAGTCTTTATGTGAACGTAAAAAAGTTCTAAATGAAAGCTAGGGTGCAACAGTTGAAATTTCATTTATGCTAAACAACCTCTCTTAAAGCCGCCTTAACACCAGAGGACTGTGAAATGTCTAAAGCAACATCTATTTTTAGAGAAGTCATGCAAGAGCCAGAGAACTGCAAACCAGTAAAGACTCATCTCTGTTCTGTGCAAACTGTCAGGAAATCTAATAAAGGACATTCATGCTGTCCTACAGCACAATTTTGTAAAGGATATCACATCTCAAGCCTTCTGTGCTCTCAAAGAGTCAACCAGCTTGTAAATGAACACTGATATCCATAAAAATTCACCTGGATTTCTGAGAAGGCTTTCAACAAGGTCTCTCATCAATGCTCTTAGAGAGCCTAAGTAGTCATGGGATATGAGAGGAATTATTCTGGTAAAGATGGAAACCAACTGCAAGGAATTGTAGAGCTTTAACCAAGTATCAAGTGATTTGCTTGTCAAAAGACAGACAAAATGTGAAAAGATTCACATGGGAAAAAAAAAAAATCTTAAAGTCATGTGGGCTTTAAGCTGACCTTACTACTCTCACGACCATAATCTTGAGATGATTATATATCCATGAAAACATCAATTCAGAGCTCAGTAGAGGTTAAAAAAAGTCAATCAAGCATTGGGATTTATTTTGAAAAGAAGAGAGGGCGTTTTTTATGACAATGTATAGTCTTATGCCAATGTATTGTCCAAGGTCTCCCCGAATGCTGAACACTATTTCTAATTCTGCCTCCACCCCATGACGAAAAGGGTAACAGAAATGGAAGAAAAGTGCAGAAAAGCACAATGAAGACATCAAACCTACAGACAACTCTTATTTTAGGAACAATTAAGTAGTCATGGACTGAACAGGACAGGATAGAGGTTTATAAAGTCACAGCTTGCTGGAGAATACTAATAGAGAATGATTGCTCACTATTTCTTCCAACACAAAAAAGGTAGAAAGGAATTAAGAAACTATTATATAGCAGTAAACAAACACAATGCTGTGTTCATAAAACACATAGTTCAAGCTGTGGATATCTGTGCTACAGGATGTTGCGAACATCAGAAGTTTGTAAGAACAAAAGCAATGAGACAAATTCATGGAAGGTCCACCTAGAACAGTTTAGGGATAAAGGAAAAAAAAAAAGAGAGGAAAAAAAGAAGAGACCACTTCTGGTACCTAGAAGTCCTTTAACTGGAAGCTGCTGGAGGCTGGGAAAGTACCCCAGGAAAAGTAAGTTGCAAGCTTGTCCTGCTTTAATACACTACCCAAGGCCATACTTCTCCTGGCTGGTCACCTTCAGAGAGCAGATAGTGGGCTATACGGACGTATGAACTGACCTTGTGTTCTTACCATTGCAAATTATTTTACACAGAGACATAGAACGCTTGTATTATACTACCCAACAGAATAGGCTATGGTGAGCTCATCAAATTCTCTTTTCCGCTTTCTGTATTGGGCTTCCCACAGAAGTGAGTCAAGTCCAAGATTCTGGACACCTGAAAACCTGAACTCAAGATATGTGAAGTACTATTTATAGTCTTCTCATGAAGATCAGCTGTTCTGGTTTTGGGATGCGATGAACTGGGGAGTGACAGAAAAAAATTGTCTCGGACTGCAGAATTATTTTTCATGGAAACGAAGGGCAGTTAAAACCCTATGTTTCTTTCCATTCCATAAGTAATTTGTTTTTCTTTGCCCTCCTCCTCTCTGATGTTAGTAGACAGGTAAATTCAGATGTCAAAAACCAAGAAGACAGTAAGTTTTATGTAAATTTCTCTCATGAGGAACAGAATGAAAGAATAAAACACAGGTCACACTATCTATTGTGCCACAGCAATGGCTTCTCAATTAAAGTCTTTGAAGCACTGCTGGTCTACACAGATACACTGAGTAGCACTAGCTATGGTAAAAGAACCATTTTATGCTCCTCAGTTCATGAACTAACCTGTCATCAGTTCCACGTAGCCCCACTTCAGGTTTGTAAGGAAGCCTGAAGATAGTTCATACCTCTAGAAGTTTAGGAATGACTGCACATCTGAACTGCTTTCTGTAAGCGCCATGATATTGGCATCTATCTCGAGGCAGAAAACAATAACCTGCATCTTCCCTTTTCAGCTTTGCATTACTGCTTCTTCAGTGGCAGGGTGTAATACGATAGTGTACTAATGGGTATTGTAGTACAGCAGTTGCTTTCAAATGATGTCAGATATGCAATAATTCCTGGTGGTCTGTTTAGAAGAATAATGCCTTAAATATCCAAACTTTAATTCTGAAAATGGATCATCTGTAAATCATTTAGAGACATTGTTTATATTGCAAACAAACTAAATCAATGATACACTCTACACTAACAACATGATACAAACATTTGCCTGTGGACTGAGTCAGCCCAATAGCAAGTCAACAGACTTCACAATTATTGATTAGTTTCTATTCCTATGGACATCGAATAATATTTATTTGAAATTATAATGATCAATTACTTATGTTGGATACTACAGAGATAAAGGGAAACCCCAGCAAGCTTACCTACTTCTAGACAGCACTGGTATAATGATTTTCTAAAAGAAAGGTACCTCCTCAACCAACACTGTTTTCCCTAATAACCAACTTCAGAGAAAACACCAATTCCCAGAAAACACAAAGCATGATAATCCCACTGTAAGAAAAAGCATTTCTAAAAGTATTTTCATATGTTACTGTATACTTTAACTCAAATCAGAAAAATACACTTTGTAGAAAGTTATTAAAAATTAAAATTGATGAACAAGCAGTAATAAACTTAGAAAAGATTCTAAGATCAAAATAATTCAGTTCTATTTTAATTAGAGGGAAACTAGACTATTTTTTAAATTCCAGACTAACTATAAAAAAGAAGATATTAAATAACCAATATATTAAAAATAATATACCTACTTGCCAGTAATGGTCCTCCAAAGCTGCGCACCTGCAATTGTGGGAATGTAAGATGAAACACAATGCACTAAAACAGGAACAATATTATTATTTTTTTCTTTGTTCATAAGAAATGTTCAAATTTGGGACAAAAAGACTAAGGAGGTCTCTGTAACAGTCGAAACAGGAAGGGTATATTAACTTAGAGTAACAGTTCTTGAATTGTTTTCTGTAAACTTAACATACCAGTTAAAAACGTAAATGGAAAAAATCAGTATCTTATATTGCTACATTCTCACATGGAAGGAGAAGATAACCAACATAACTTATGCTTTACATCTACAAACTGACAACCACTTTCATTACATTCCTTATGAATCTGTAATAGTCTTGCCATCTAGTGGTTGGCTGGACGTGTGAAGTAGCTACACAGAAGTGTTATATCGGGAAGAATTTTTTTCTGCTTTTTGGAGTGGCACTTCATTGATTTCAAGCCACTACCACAAGATTTCTACAGTATTACTTCAAGAACCTGGTTGTTCTTGAACTCTGTGTACAATGCCATCACAGGCAACAGTAAAATAAAAAAAAGTCAACTATAGTAAAATAATCATTCTGTAAGCTGGGAAACACAGGTCTTCCTAGCCTCATCTCTATGATGAATGGTTATTCTATGAAATTCACATAGAAACAGGAGTGAAACACAGATGAAGATGGGATGGTATTCTTACTCTCTTAGCTTGGTCAATATTGGTACATCTTGGATTTGGTCAATACAAAAATATTAGTAATTACAGCTAAGAGAGAATTTATGTAAATCACCACCTTCCAACTAATGAGGTATTCAACATTAGTGGTGATTTATACAACACAGAGCCTAAAAATCAAATTCTGCTAAGCTTTTTAAGTTGGCCTCTGAGCTTGCAATGCTCAAGCAGGAAACAGAACGGTAATGAAGACTCCGGAGAAGGCAATGACAATGAACCATGCTTCAAAGAAGGTTGCGAATAACTGCCGTAACTTAGCAGGAACAATAGGCTTTGGCAGTCAGAAATGAGGTGGTAGTACATCAAAGAGGAATACCATGCTTCTCTGACACCTATGTACTGCTTTTGTACTATGTTCAAGTGATTTTTCAGACACTTTGCATGTGGATTCAACATCAAACAAAAGGCAAAATAAGACACTTTAAAAAATCTCCCTGACAATGAAAATTACAGACTGATGACCATCATTTTGCCAAAGAATTTTCAAGATGGTAATGAAGCACAGAACAGGAATTTAAAAAAACCAACAACAAACACACACACACTAGCCCAGCCAACTCAAAATCCCTTTCAAACTTGGTTGTATTCACAGAAGACTTTATACACACTGGAAACTAAACACTACATAAAGCAGAAAAAAATACTGCTCACTTGTTATTTCAACTGTGCTAAGATAGGTCATTTCTCAATCTATTCACACAGTTGACCAATTGATATTTGGTTTCCCAAACTTTCCAACAATGATGTGATTAATGTCAGAAGAAGTAGGAATGTTTAGGAAAACTCTGTATTTTAGAAAATAATGCATTTTCAGACCTAGCAGTTAAGAAACAAGAAGGATTGTTCACCGACACCAATTATACTCATACTAAAACAAATCTCCTACTGCCCTTTCTATAAAATACAGCAAAACTTCATTGAAAATGGTAATAGATCATCACAGACATATTATTTCTCTCTGAAATTAGCTAATACTTTTACAATAATCATAATATTGAAGTAGATTTAGTAATGAACTAACATGCTCCGAACTGCAGGTGTTTAAGCAAGGAACTCTGTCAGTATACTGCCTTACCTTTTATCCTCGAGAATACCAAATCCTTTATTATCTGAAGAACTAGCACTCCAAGAATTATGAGAGAAGTCAGATGATACACCCTCCAGGGAGTCAGTGCAACAAACCTAGAATGTCAAAAAGAAATACATGTTGAATACTTTTAAACTTATTGGAAGTATACATAAGCTGACAGCTGCTATTAGTACTGAAAATAAAGAGAGAAAAAATAGATTGATATTATGTTAATTGAATTTAGTTTCTCCCCACAACCTTTTCAGAGGAAGCAAACACTGAGAGCTCCAAGCGTGACAGCCTCATTTAAAGATGCAATCGTTAAACGTACATTGAGTTTGTAGTAGATTTCTGTCCACATGTCCATCTAAGCACAGAGGAAGTATAGAAAACAAAATATTTTAATTATTGCATAGGACACATTACTTTTAAAATTAATTATGGTTTTATTAACATAAATTGTCTTGGCACAACAACTTACTTTTTTATTCACATACAAAAAAAAGGTTGCTGCTCGGGGACCAAAAGCCAAAAAGGACTGTCGTGGTTTAACCTCAGTCGGCAGGTAAGCACCACGCAGCTGCTCGCTCGCCCCCCCCCACCCGGTGGGATGGGGGAGAGAATTGGAAGAGCACAAGTGAGAAAAACTCGTGGGTTGAGATAAAAACAGTTTAATAATTGAAATAAAATGATAATAATAATATGATAATAATAATAATACACAAAGCAAGTGATGCACAGTGCAATTGCTCACCACCCACCGACCGATGCCCAGCCAGTCCCCGAGCAGCGTGTTTCCTATAGGACCTATGTTCACACGAGACTTTTAAACAAATGATTCTTTCAAATGCAAAGATGAGGTAAAACTGTATCATTCATGGTATAACAGTCAAACTTGTCTTCATGATGAGTTTTTGTGAATTTTGTTTTTCATTACATAAAAATTTTAGAACACGGCTAGTCAAGTCAAAAAGACCTAGACTCAGAACGTACGATTTATAATCTCATGCACTGCTGACTTTGCTGTCCAGGTGTATTTGGATATTAGCTCTTCTATCTGTTTTACTGACAAATATGTTAACTCATGAAAAAGTATCCAAAGTATAAAAGAATTAAAATTCAATTAAATAAAAAAAAGCTGAAGTATTTTAATAGCTTGTTTCAAGCACATTAAGTCAGCGATCTGAATACAGATAATGAGCACATTAGTATCTTTTTCACAGTAGAAGCAAAAACAATTAACTTTAAAAAAAAAAAAAAAAAAGATTGAGGCTAGCCAAAACCAGTAAGAAGCCACTGTCCAAGACAATGGATCAAATGAGAATCCAACAGAAACAAAATCATACAAAGCTGGAAGGTTTCCAAGAAATCTCTCGGATTTGAAAACAGGGCAATTGGCCACCCAACTAGTTGCTGCTGCAGTTTTTCTGCAAGAAAGAGGGGGAAGGGAAGTGAAAAGGAGTAGCAAGCATGGCCACTGGAGGAAGCCAAGAGACACCCTTTGAGCACATTTGGATTTTTAAAAAGAAAATTGACTACTAGGTGTTTTTAACAACCTCAGGACACACTGCAGTTTTGGAAAATTGCTCCAATATTCCTTGCAATTCTCAAAAAACAGGACTGCATCGAAGAAAATGTCCATGCCACTAATTTTCACATTTAACACAAACTCATAATGCCCGATCACCCTGGGCAGACCAGGCTATGATTTCCAATATGAACAGATAAGCTCACTCCGAAAGATTTTTCTGAATATGAAGGGTTTCTACATCTGTGCAGAGTTTGAATTATAAGACTACTCTATTAAAAAAAGAACAAAAAAGTATGAAATCAGTACCTCTGTATAACGTCAGCCAGCCAGCTACAGAAAAGCAATGATTACAAGGTATGCTCTTTCAAAGCTGCCCAAGCACAGCTCATTAAATCAAAACTCCCAACAGCTTTGCATCATGTTGTCCCACTATTTTTCTTGGTGATAATCTTCACCATTAAACATCCTTGATTCTATTTAAGGATCAAGTTTAACTGCACTGAAGACTTTGCTTAACCCACTTATTTAACTTATTGATAATGGAGGAGAGGAGATGCAACACTGTAGAGAAAAGTCTAATGAATTTTTCATACAACTTCTAGGCATCAGAAGTTTGTAACAAATGCAGACCTTTAAGTTATGTGGGCTTAATAACATGCCTATTCTATAGGTTCTTCATGGTGCTTCTGCATTAATATTTTATAGACTCAAACAGCATGCACTGACTTAGCAATTGCCATTGGCCTGGCCTCAACGGTTTAAAGAAATACATTAATACTAAAATTTATGTATGCGTGTGTGAATGCGTGTGCATACATACACACACATTTCACTAGTTGTTAAAGGTAAGATCAGATGTTTACTAAGAAGGTTTAGCCTGTCTTTCAAAGAATATACAGAACATGTTTGACCTACTTTATGCTCACAACTAAACCATACTCCTAGTTTTACCGCAATCACAGCTGTCACCTGCTGTTAAAAACAATTGCACTAATGCGGACGAGGATTAGCAAACAAGGATTAACAAGGTAGCATCCTCTCTGAAAGATGCTTCCAAGTCATGTCATTCTACCTTTGCGATACTGCAGTCTTTCTGCTCCACAGCTTTTTGGGAAAAAAGCCTGTAATCTAGTTGGAGCAGCTAATGTAGTAGCCAAACAAGGGCTCTTCACTTATTTGGAGAGCTTTGAATTGTTCTGACTGGACTTCATTAGCCGCCACACTCCTTCCTTCCCTGCTTCAGTACTGTTTATTTACCCTGTGCTGTTTGCAAGAAAGACCATCTCTTATGAACTCATTCACAGCCAGTGTGTGTCAGCCCTCAGGTGCGCCAGCAATGCAGATCAGCAAAACTGTTTGTGAGCCATGTCAGACAGACCTATGTCCTTGAAGCCCTTACTGGTTAAAAGCTGTTACGGTCCCCTTGTAGGTTTTTTTGCACGTGTCTACCATAAACTTCAAAAAAAATGCTGGGATCTGAAAACCACTTACTATGCTAACAGTGTCAGGATTCAAAATTCTTATAGGAATTATCAACATGATGCATAGCAACCAGACTAACAAAAAGTTTCAGTGGTATTTTTGCTTATTATTAGGAGTTGGGCTTTTTTTCCCCCTTCTTTTTTAAGGAAAAGAACAGAGTTTACTTAAGAATTTCTAACACACATGCATATCTGACAAAACTGAAAGGCTCCACAATGACATCATCATACACTACACAAAAATATTTGTTTAGTAGAAGAATCAATAGCTATACTTACTCAACAAACTTTTATGCTCTCTTTTTAAGCAATAAACAAAACAGACTGAATTTCCAGTTGTTTAATTTCTTCTACAAGTGGTGTGGAAGTAACAACCATTACTAGAGATATAAACAAGATTTGTCCCCCCATGAAATTCTGCAGTATTTTGAGCGATACGGGTTTTTTTTTTCCAGAAAGCAAAGGTTAAAGCAATGTATAGAACGACGCATTTTACATAATGACTTCAGTAGTTAACAGGGCAGCTTGCATGACAAGCGGGCAAGAATCTCCGCTGTAGACAGTGTGGGACTGCACAAAAATGGTCATGAGGTGCCCCAGGGCTCAGTCCCCAGCAGTGGCTGAAACAGGCCTCCCTGGCACATGGGAGACCTTCACTCAGACACAGCTCCAGAGGTAGGACACAGCCATCTGGTTTCCGGGCATGCAAGGAACACCTCAGGCCTCTCCCCTGGGCTGATGGTAACAGTGGCCTCCCCTGTGAAAGATGTGCTCTGGTTGACGTACAGAGCAGCCAAGTGAAAGAGCTACTGGAGGCAGTAAGCAGGTGGCAGACCACTATGGAGTACGACCTCCAAAATTTGATTGGGTAAGTAGCTGAGCAACTTGATCTGACTGTACCTACTTTGAGAGGAGTTCAGACTAGCTGACCTCCTGTTGTCCTTCCAACCTACATTCTTCTATGTAGGAATTGGACATATGGACATATCTTCTATGTAGGAAGAATGTAGGCTTGATGGAGCCAAGCCTGCTACTGAACTCAGCTATGGGAGATTGAGAAACCATGATCATAAAAAGAAATAGGAGAGAGATCAACTATTGACTGTTAGGATAATTAAGCAGTGGTTTCCCACAGAGGTTGTGGAATTTCCATCCTTGAAGGCTGTCAAGACAAAACCCCGAGCAACCTGTTCTGAATTAAGTACTGATCTTTTCTGAGCTGGAGGTTGCACTAGAGACCTCCCAAGGCCCCTACCGACCTGAACTATATTTTCATTCTATGACTGTTTTAGTCTATTAAAAGTGGCTGGCAAATCCTTTTCTGTAAGGTGCTGAACTTAGAACTTTAAGGCATAACAGTTTCTATTTCTTGGCCTGGTTGTACTACAGCTGGACTGAAATGATTCTAAACAGCAACATTAAGAGTCAAAACTTGACGACTTCCACAATTAGAAGTCAAAATTCTTCAACTGTATAACGGTAAACTCTTTCTATTGCAATTTTAAAATAATACATATATACAATACTACATACAAGTGTGATTTACTGAAAAAAAGAGAGTACACCATTCAGAAACTCCACTGAGAGCTACCCTACCTGCTCTTCAGCAATTCAGTCACCTTCATTTCTTCCTACCTACATACAATTAGAGAATACAAAATAATTGTCTTAAATCCCATAATGCAACATCTCTTAGCAAGTCATGCTTCTTTATTTTTAGTGTCACACAAATAAGTACACATTGCCGTTAATCTCTATTGCCTATTCAGAAGTTGCTAAATTCAAATGTAACCTTTTCAGTATTTTGGCAACTTCCATATTTTGCTAAAATGTTACGTTTAAGTTCAAGAATCGTGCTCTGACTAAAAATTAAAAAAGAATATCCTTTTGACAAGCTTCCCATAGCCATGAAGGTCAGATGGAAAGAAAAGATGGGACAACAAATGCAGCTGAAATCCCAATGGCAAAAGCAAGACTGTACATAGTAGAAGAGCAACACATTAAAACTAATGTTAGGCCTAATCTGGTTATAGAGCTCCTTTACTTACTCCTGGAGGTGATATTATCTCATATCGCATCACCTAAAGATAGAAAAGTACCCTAAGGTACCTTGTCCTTGTCTTTTCTCCAACTCTTTATTGTATGGGATGGTCATATGTCAGTACTGGCAAGAAATGTTAACTAACACAACAAATCATCCATTGGATCTTTTATATCAAGAAGTAGCCACCTCCCAGTGCAGAGCTCCTGGGACAATTAACTGCACAAACCTGATCATAGAGAGTCATTCAAGCGGCACAAGCCAGCTAGGAAATTTCAGAGGCAAACATTGTCACACAGTACTGCAGTCTGTAAACACGATGAACTCTTACAGGGCATGGCAAAAGCTATTTTTAATTGTACTTGTGAGATATAGGGAAGGCACGGACCTACTAAATTGCTTTAGAAGTTAAATATATCAATTTGACGATACAAGCTTCATTTCAGCTGTGAAGGTATATTTTTTACAACGCATTCTAGAATTATGAATGACTTGCACGTTGCACACACAAACCATAAGAAAATATTTCATCAAGAATTAAACAATTTAGATTATCAGCAGCCAGAGCTAGTCACTTCTGGAAAGCCTTAGTAGGTACACTTTTAATAACCATCTATCCTTAGATGAGTTCCAGAAATAACCACACAAATACATAAAAGCTGTGAATAACAGACATGAACACGGAGCTTTGCTTCACCGTCAGCTATTACGACACATTTATTGGCTGCATGAGTGATTTGCGGGCTTTAGTTCAGTGCTCAACAAACACATATTTATGTGTTAAAATGAGAGCCCAAACTCTTCAGAGTATTTCTGTAGTGTTTTAAATAGCATAGGTTGGTATATACTTGTTTTCTCATTAAACGCTAAGGTAAAAATCCACTAAGCACCTTCCAGCCATAGTTTCCCACAGAACCAGTCTTGTTCCGTAAGACACAGCTATGACGCACCACCGAACAGAAGTGAGAACTGTCCACAGCTCCAAATGAGGTACCTGTGTGCAAGCGCGGGCTATGACATAAACCAGCTAGAGAATGGCTCTCACCTGTACGGATCAAATATTTCTAGGGCATTTTGAGAATGCTCAGCTGACGACAGGGGATAGTCTGCTTTTTTTTATCTGCTAATTTTAAAGGTATGTCTACTCCTGCTCCTACAGGGAACTGCCCAACACTGTTTCAGACAGACGTCTACAGTGATGGCATGTAGATGAGGAAAAAATTTGGTCATAATTGTTTCCTGGTGGTAACCGTTTCCTGCTTGCAGCTGAATGTAGACCATTCTTCCATGCTTACTACTGGATCAGCACCAGTCTGGTTGCAACAAATTCTGATGCCTGTCTCATGCAAGAGGTCTGGGGAAGGGGAGGAGGGTTAGTTTTCTTCTAAATACAGCATGAAATGCACTTCCTGAAGAACATTGCTGAAATACACTGCAAAGGCAGCACCAGAAAGCTTAAGCTCTTACTGATCACTGGCTCAATCATTCTGTTTGCACTCTTGTAAATCAAGAAGCGATAATATATATTAAGTTCAACTATATTTTATTTAAAAGTAATTTAACACGACTCTCCTAATTGAAAAAACATCCCAAAGCAGGTTTGCAAAAAGCAGGTTTGCAAAACCTGCTTTTTACATCTATTAAATATGTGACTTTATAACTTCTATGTGAATGGCTCTTAGATATAAATGATTTTCATATTAAGCTTCTGTAAATGTCAAAATGCAGCATCTATAAATATTAAAATCCAAATGCTTAAGTATTCAACACATTTGAAATCAAGAACTCAATAATCCAGTATTCTTCCTGTTGTTCATTTAGTACATCTTGGTGTGAGCCAAAGTATTTAGATACTTGTTCAAGAATTACAGTGCAAAAATCCTTTCCCCCTCCCTGCACAAAAAGTGTAAATACTCACTTAAGGCAGAACAAGTTATGCACACTTTTTTGATAGAATTTGGTAGAATCTTCTTATATTTTTATTGTATTTAACTGTCAGTCTGCATGTCTGAAAGACCACAAAAACTGTGGTACAGCAGATTCCCTGTTGCAGAGAGGGAAACATATTACATGTAACGAAATACATTTGCATATGTGCTGTCAAAAAATTTAGAATGAACAAAGACTTTATAAATTCTAACAAACCTCCTCACACCTACAAAAAGCATGATTTGTTTCATAAAATCATTTAATAAACCATTTACTCTACACCTTATGTTAATCCAGATTTAAAATATGCACACCACCACTTTGGGTGCCTAGCAGCTTGAACTCAAATAGCTGTGTATCTGTTTAGCTGAAAACATATGAAATACTGTAATAGAATACTTCTTAAAATATGTACATCAAAAAACGTTTAAAATTACTTTTAATTTAGTGGAGAAAAGTGTAAGCTTCTGTACAGACAGAAGGAAGAAAAACCTTTTTCACTTAAAATTTTTTCTAAGTAAGAATGCCATCCAAGAACTTCGATATCTAAGATTTTTAATAAAATATTTCAACCAGAATAGAATGAATAACTGGAAAGCAGTTGATTCGTTACTTATGTGCCAACCAGCAATGAGTTTTCCATTGAATAGTGCCTAGAAGACTAAAAATTCTACCATTAAGTACATAAAAATAAAAAAAAGGCATGATTTTTCTAAAACTTGCAGCATTTTCTTTAATTCTTTCTTTGTTAAGACAAAGACAATTCAGTCATCAAACTTTTATTCAAGAGGCTTATTTGTCAGGCCTCATTCAAAAGATTAGGATCATATTTGTTCAGCCAGAAAGCACAGATCAAATCAGACCTGGACAGCTGTTTTTTGGAAAACCTTCTAGAACTTCCTAAGAATAAAGATTCTGGAATAATAAATAAATCTCATCGTAAGAAACAAACTCCCACAAACTTAAACTACTATAACTTTGACAGCCACCTGTAGAAGCGGTAGTTCTCTCAGAGGTCTGTGCACAGGTTGCAGGGCAAAAGGCTAAGACTGCTGGACAATTCTAACTAAAGTTAGTAACACACAAGATAGGAACTCAAACTGCATATCCTCTTGTCCTGGTTTCGGCTGGGATAGAGTTAATTTTCTTCCTAGTAGCTGGTCCAGTGCTGGGTTTTGGATTTAGGATGAGAATAATGTTGGTAACACACTGATGTTTTAGTTGTTGCTAAGCAGTGCTTACACTAATCAAGGACTTTTCAGCTCCCCATGCTCTGCCGACTGAGAAGGCTGGAGGTGCACAAGAAGCTGGGAGGGGGCACAGCCAGGACAGCTGGCCCAAACTGGCCAAAGGGACATTCCGTACCATGTGACGTCATGCTCAGTACATAAACTGGGGGGGAGTTAGCCGTGGGGCGGTGACTGCTGCTCGGGAACTGGCTGGGCATTGGTCGGCGGGGGGGGAGCGATTGCATTGTGCATCACTTGTTTTGTATATTCTTTTATCATTATTATTATTCTTTTCCCTTCCTTTTCTGTCCTATTAAACTGTCTTTATCTCAACCCATAAATATTTTTTTTTTCCGATTCTCTCCCCCATCCCATTGGGAGTGGGGGGCAGTGAGCAAACGGCTGTGTGGTGTTTAGCTGCCTGCCAGGTTAAGCCACAACATCTCTCTACCCTAGCTACAAGAAATGACATTTTAAACTTATTTCAAATAAGTCTAAATACAAATGAAAAGAGTACAAAAATAAGCAAAAATATTAGAAAAATCTTTAAAATGCTTTGCATTTAATCACCAAAGAGAAATTTGCTTATAAGCTGGTAAATTTGGAAGTATATTGGTGGTCTGGGAAATAGGATCAAGTAGATAATAAAATGTCACATTGCAAAATTATTTCACACTAGTTGCAAGGAAACCTCTGGGGAATGCAGTAGTTAGAATCATGTTTCAACATCTGTGGCTTGTGGATCAATTTTACTGTAACCTATTGCATTCAGATAGGCATATAAAATAAAAAATTGAGAAGGAGGAAGTTTAAATGACCTAAACGACATACCTTCTGGGTCTACCATGACATCAAATGCTACTGTTACATCAGTGACAACATGAGATGGTACTTCCATGGAAGTTAAAATTATTTTGAATTAAACACATAACATCAAATAACCTGGCGTCCTATATTTTTGCAGAAACGTGCCCAGATGACCTTAACTAACCTGTACTCTGGCAAAGTACAGAAGAAATCTTAATCCCATTTACTCATACAGTAGCAGCAGTTTCATGTTAAACAATCCACCTCTACCATGCTGCCCTAAATCTCCTTTTCTTTAATGCTCTCATTAGTCCTGTAACATCTACCATGGAGCATAGCATATCCCCCTAAAACTTCCATTGTTCTCAAAATTCTACTTACTGTTTGAAAGGTCTCATTATTTTGAGTTAATACATGAAGAAACTATCGTTTCTCTCTTAAGACAATTGCTTTGGACACAGAATTTGTAAGTTTTAGCAAGACAGAATAAATCCAAGCCGTGCTGCGATTTGTTTGTTCTCCTTTGTTTGGGATTTCCATCTTCCGCAAAGTCCTCATCCTGGATTTGGTCCGAAATTGTTCAGTAATGCTCGCTTTCCCTCAGTTTCTCAATTATCCCATTTGATTTCTTTCCTGATTGATCCTGTTTTCATCTTACTGGTTGAAAAATGCTGTAAACTGTCCAGGTTTTTATGTAACACTGTCTGGCTCTTAAACAATGTCAATTTTCATTCCTGTAAACTGACCTCTCAGCCAAAATGACGTGAACTGTCACTAAAAAGCTGTTGAGATAATGGCTTTAATTTTTTTTGCTAACTAAATTAATTTAACTTTCTGTTCCACTTTTCTACCTCCAAAGCCTTAAAAAGTTTTAATAATTCGTATTGGAAAAGTGAACATAAACTTAAAACTGCCTGAGTGAAAACAAGTAGAGTCTAAAATTATATCACAACTTGTGTTGCCATCAGAATTTTAGCTTTACTTGAGAAAGCATATTTTGGAATATCACCTTCTAGGAAAAAAAAAATCAAAACAAACCACAAACATATTTTTAAGCTTGCAGAACAAACAGCAAATTACTGTACTGTAGCTGGGTATAATAAAATAATCACAACACCAATAAGCTACAAAAGCTTGGTAAAAGGCAGTAAATTAAGACTATCAGAGTAGAAGAAAAACTAGCACCCATGTAAGAAACCCATTCATGTGGATGCAGTGAATTTCAAAACTGCCTATGCCAGAATTTTTTTCTTCTCTTTTCTGATAATGAATGTATTATAACTACAAAAGAAATACGTCAATACATAACCTGTTCTACTACCTTTATTTAAGGGATAAGAGATAGAAACTCTTATTGGGGTTTGAGGCAGGATTACAATCTATATTAAACTATTCACTTGTGTGTTATCCTGATACTTTGGATTTTGGGAAAGTAATCCCAAAACGACTAAAAAGGTAGCTTTAAGATTACCTATATAACAAAGATAGCTGAAGACTGAAATTTCCTAAATTCAAAACTACATTTAGCATCTGGTTGCTGTAAGAAGAAAAACATTTTGTCACAGAAACACACAGATGTGTTCTCCTGACTTGGGAGATATTAGAAATTTAAGATCGTGATCTGAAGGCCAACATACTACAAACTGGCCTCGAAATGCCAATACCCCTTCTTACTCCAACTCAGTTTTCATGAATTTTTCTTTATGTTTTGATTTCACAGATTTCTTTTATTCCAATTGTCAATTTAGTTTGGTAATCTCCCTCCTGTCCACCCCCACTGATGAATTTCCCACCTATATTCTAAATGAAAGCAAGTATTTTGAACCAAATATTTTCTTCCTAAGGATTTAAATTTGGGCAGAATTAATTCTTTCTGTGTTAGTTTTGCTCGGTATGCTCTCAGATTTGAGTGTGGTTTTGGGAAAGCTTAAGTCTGAGGGGGAAAAAAAGGGATTCTGAAACAGCTGAATTACTGAACTAAAGCGACAGGAAATAAAATATTTATATATTGCAATTTGCACTTTCAGTAACTGGACTCATCAAAAATCCAGAGTTGTTTAAGTAAAATTAAAAGCTGAATTTACACAGCCAATACAATCTATACAGAATCTCTGTGAATTTCTTACTAATGACATCTGGTGGCATGCTGGTAATGAGGAGTGGTTTCGATGGATAAAAGCCACGTGATCCTTGTACAGGGACGAAGTGAGTCACCCTTAAAGAAGGGACCACACAAACTGCTGGGGAAAAACAACCACCAACCTCACAGCCCCCGGCAGTACTGCTACACTGACCGAAAAACACTAGTGATCACCACACCAGCCTTCTAGGAATAAGATCACTAGCATAAGAAGACCACCTAATACAGACAAGGCCAAGAAGAAAGTAACATTTTGTAAGCAATGGAGTTCCTAATGTTCAGGATGCCAGGTTCACTAAGATGCCCTGTTTGACTGAGCAGTTCCCCGAGGACTCCATTTCCAGCAGTACCCACGGTCAATGTTGATAGTAGGCGGAAATTTACAGTCCCCTTTCTCAAACACTCAAAATGGAACATAATGACATAGCCATACCAAACATATATAGTTATAAACAGCTATACGAATGTGCCTGCTGCATGTCTGATAGGTCAGTTTCCTTCTCGTAACAAAGAACTGTATTGGGTTTGCATGGCAAGGTTTTGGCAGCAGGGGGGCTACAGGGGTGGCTTCTGTGAGAAGCTGCTAGAAGCTTCCCCTGTGTCCGACAGAGCCAATGCCAGCC
>NW_008824930.1:3317052-3320310 GCF_000699105.1 Pygoscelis adeliae
CTCACGTTGGAGAAGTTCATGGAGGACTGTCTCCCATGGGAGGGACCCCACGCTGGAGCAGGGGAAGAGTGTGAGGAGTCCTCCCCCGAGGAGGAAGGAGCGGCAGAGACGTGATGAACTGACCGCAACCCTCATTCCCCATCCCCCTGCGCTGCTGTGGGGAGAAATCGGGAGTAAAGTTAAGCCTGGGAAGAAGGGAGGGGTGCAGAAAGGTGTTTTAAGATTTGGTTTTATTTCTCATTATCCTACTCTGATTTGATTGGCAATAAATTAGATTAACTTTCCCCAAGTCAAGTCTGTTTTGCCTGTGACGGTAACTGGTGAGTGATCTCTCTCTGTCCTCACTTCAACCCACGAGCCTTTCATTGTATTTTCTCTCCCCTGTCCTGCTGAGGAGGGGAGTGATAGAGCGGCTTTGGTGGGCACCTGCCGTCCAGCCAGGGTCAACCCACCACAAGAATAAAAATCCAGATGCAGGTATACACTGCATAAGCACACTGCTCTAAACGTGCAGAAACCTGGCTTTATAGGCAAACTATCCATCAAGATGTAGTAGTGACACCATTTACAGTTTGTGTGCAAACACCTGAAAGAAATGCTTAGCCCAGTACTATTTTCTTACATCAAAAGAATAAATTAATCAACGAAAAATACTTTGAGATCTCTCCACGGTAAGCATTATCATTGCCAAGCAGAGATTTCAAGTAAGAAACACTTTAATAACAAATCTTAAAGTGAATTGGATACTGTAAACAAAACACACCAAACCTCTAAACTCTGAATGCGTTTTTGTTACTAACATTTAAATAGCAATTAGATTTTATATCTGGAATAACCTTCCTACCACAGTCTTTACCTGATGCAATGCACACGGCCAGTTCAGATAAAAGAAAGACTGTTTCCTCTCTTGATTAATTAATTCTCCCATACGAAAAAGAAAATATTCATTAGGTCTGAGACCAAACAGAACAGAACAAAACAAAATCTGAGTATGGATGGTGACAAAAGACACCATTTTTAATGGTAAATTTGGCCAGCATACCTGTCTAAATCAAGGAATGATACTTGCCTTTTACACAGTTAGTCAGTTAATTTGTTCATCCGGTACGATGACATCATATAACATTGTTAACAGACCTGCAGTAACATACAAATTTGTATATCAGAAAGCATATAAAAATCCTCAAAGAAAAATTTGGATTTGGGCTAGCAATGAGAACAGCAAACAGGGTAACGCAATAAATTCGTTCCACAAGGAGACAGAAACAGAGAAAAGATGTATCACATCTTAGTCTTTCTACTGCCTCTCTTCCCAAGAAACCCTATGGAAATCAGTCATTTGGGCAACTGGTGAATAGATGCGACTGGTGCATCTAAGGATGACCTTGCAGACATTAATGTATTATGTTTGAAACATGTATCTGCAAATATAAAACATATATTTGAAACAAGTATCTGCAAACTACAAAAGACAAATAACAGCACAGAATTACTAAAAAACAACTTGTCCCCCTGACCTCATAGAAATATTTAAGACGACAGATTGGGAGAACAAAAATGAAAAGCTGCCACTATCCCCCCTACCCCATACACACACACACACAAAGTAATAATTAGGCTAGAATACTAGCTTAAAATCTAGGATTGACCGTTAATATTTGTCAAAGATTAAGCCTAAGATTGAAAGTTATCAGTCAGCAGCCTAACACTTAGAATGCCTAGACTAAACCTCTGGCAGCAGCACAGAGTTTCTCTGCTCTTGGGCAAATCACTCACTTTTTCAGTACTATGCGTGTAAAATAGGAAAAAAAAAAAATCTTATTTTCCTCATGTGGTATTTTGACTTCAGTTTGTAAACTATCTACAGCGGAAAAGTAGAATCCATATCACATTTCAGAAGATTAGGTGCTAAATAATATATATTTAACCCTTGTTCATTTTAAAGATTTTCAACTGGGGTCATTTGGGGCAGGGGGCTTAAAAGCTTTCATGGCAAATAAATAACGGCAGTGATAAGCGACAAATGCTTTTTCAATAACCAGATTTCTTTTTACTTTAACTGCCAGCCTTGTTTCATTCATTTTTGAGAAAATTTTATGAAATGTTAGTTCACTAAATATGTCAGTATATATCAGGTCAGCTTTTGCAGGGTCTGAACTTTAGTGCAGCCTTTATGTTAGAAATCCAGGGAAACTGAAAAATGGTACAGTATTGCCTAGTCTAAGAAGGTCCTGAAGTCACGATCAAGAACTAGTTGCTTTAAGCCTTGTTGAAGAGTCCATGATGATTTGTTAGGAACATTCAAAAAATGAAGGAAACGAGAACGAAATTAAATTAGTAAATTTCTTGTACCTACAATTATTTCAGTAGTAAACATCGAAAATGCATTTATACACAGTACCACGGTTAAAAGATTTTTAGTGGGAAAGAGATTACAATCAAATATATGAAAAAAAAAAAAAAAGGATTTTGCAACAGGACATCAGAGAAATAGTTGACCCTCAGCAGCCCCGACTGCAACAGTTTACACATGAAGTGTTTTGAATGGCATACATAGAAGAACTAAACTAACCGTGAGGGAAAACAGTCCCACCAAAATTAAAGGGATGGGAGGAAGGAACTAGCACCAAAAAACATTTGGAAAACTGCAAAATTGAACTTCACCTCCCCTTCCTCCCTCTTCCACCAACACTACTGCTGATACAGCGAGAGAAGTCTCCCACCCAGCAATACAGACTTCTCAACTTTGAGAACTACTGAGCTTAGAGGCCCAACACACTGGGAGTGCAACTACCTCTGCAAGGGGGTAGGAATACTTGCAGGCGCACGACGGAGAAAGATGAGGCACATGAAGCAGTAACGAGGAAATGTTTCTTCAACCTAGGCTCCGGCCAGCACAAAGCCCTGTCAGGAGAGACTTCACAGGCAGCAGGGGTGAAGTGTCATTCCCAGTCCTGAATCAGTAGCGACTGGCTGAGTCATCACAAACCAGGCTGACCAGCTGGATCTCAAACGAGAAAAGCAGAAGCAGCAAACACACTGTGCTGCAAACACTCACGATGCCAACACCAAAGCAGGGAAATGTGAAACGAGATTTAAACGACTGTTTCATTTTCAAAGTGTCAGATTTCATAGGTTTGCTAACAAGATGTTTCCTGATGTTCTTCAGTCTCAAACCACAGAGGTTTACTGGCCGTCATACCTGCTCCTACCCATTTCCTAGTCTGTCTCCACCTCTCAAATCTCCCTGGCAGTAGG
>NW_008824930.1:3320348-3321920 GCF_000699105.1 Pygoscelis adeliae
TCCTGCTGAGGTGCAACAATACCACCAAAATAAAAGCAATCCTTGCCCTGACTTTTGCCATTCTGACTCATCTTGACAGTAAGAAAGTAGCATGAACTATAAATTTTGATAAAATAACTTCAAATACTGGTCACATAACAAGTTGCCAATAAGACTACCAAAGGAGATTTTCTATAGGCACTACATAAGGCATCCACTATGTATCTTGCTTATGATCAAAGTTGGACAAAAGCGTAGCAAACAGGTTGCCCAGCAGCTACTATTCCTTGAGACACAGAAATGTATTGTCAGATGTTGTCCTTGAAAATTTTATCAGAGCCACGTCGCAAAGAAACATAAAGCATTATGACCCTTGCAAATCGCTGAAAGAACAGATGATCTCTGAAGTATGCAGAAAACGAGAGCAAAACCACGTAACTTTCTCAATGAAAGGATTTACCAAGGATACCTAAAAGGAAGATGGATAATAAAAGTCAACCTAAATTAGACATCACACACACTGCTCCTGGGATTAAAGAGGATAAAATGATTTTGAAAACATTTGCACAGAGGTATTTTCTTGTGCAACGCAAAGCTTCAGAAAGTTCTCTTTCCATGACTTGGATCTCATGTTTAAACATCGCACTGTTAGGGCTATAAAGAACTACGTGGAGTTTGCAATTAATCCACCTCTTTGCTTGTTTGCCTCGCATTCGCCTAAGAGGAAAGAAGGCAGTGCAAGCCAGAGGAGGGGAAACACAATTCAGTCTTAAGAGTCTCAACAGTATTATTAGACAGAGCCCTAACACACAAATCGCTCTACATGAGCAAGCAGGCATACAGCAGCATTTTAGATCAGAAAACGAAAAATGTAGGCATGGCCCAAATCTAAGATAAGGGGAAAGTCCTGAAGAAGTTTCACGTAGTAAGACAAGTTTTTCCTACAGAAATAAACAGAAGAGTCGTTACAAACACAACAATGAACATGTCCCTATGTTAATTTCTGGGTTTTATTCAACAAAACTGTATCTGACTGGAAAAAGCTTAGTCAAAAAGAGAACTGGTGCACTGCAGTAACATTCCCGCTGTCCCCACTCCACACAGCCTCCACTAACTAGGCCACCAATTTGGAAACACACGCACACGCAAAATGAACTCTGAAGTAATGGACCACGGCAGCAGCGCAGCGCTAACTACGGGCTCGAGGCCCGATTTCATGAGGTTTCAAAACTCTACACAGAAACGCAGGCCCATGGCTCATCTCGCCTGCAAGAAATGCAACTTCTCAGTGGGGCGTGCCGCAGCCACTCAGGTCAGCTCTCATCCGAGGCTCCTCGCTACTGAATGAAATAGGGGGGAAGGGGAGGCAAAAAGCAGACATAGAGGGTGAAAGAACCCGATGAAGCAGATGCACACAACGTAAGGGCCGTACCCTGCCCCAGAGGGGCTGCCGGGGGCAGGGGAAGAGATGGCGCAGGTGAAGAAGAAAGCAAGCCCTTCCCCGTGGAAGAGCAGGGGGACTGGGTCAGCCCCCCTGAGAGGGCGGCCAGGGGACGGGTCGGGGGAGCGGGGAGCAAGGCAAACGCCCCTCCC
>NW_008824930.1:3322770-3332523 GCF_000699105.1 Pygoscelis adeliae
GGTGTCCCGTCTGTACGGGGAGGGTGCTCCAGGCTGCCCCTGTCTTCTGGTGAGTGGGGGGGGGGCTCGTAGGTGTTCACCCGGGTTGCAGAAGTGACCAGGTGAAAGTGTCGAGGGTTTCGGTTCCCTCCTGGGGAAAGCTGGGGAACCGGTTGCCTTCTCGATTCAGGGAATGGTGCGGTGATTCTGTGAAACCTACCAGAAGACGTTACTACTGAGACTCCCTCTTCATCTCCTCCTCCTTTATATCCCACAGCCAAGCAACAATCTCCAAAACCCTCCCAAAAGTGGAAGTAAATGGTTGTTGTCACAGTGCTGGGAACTTCTGAGACCGCGACGGAGGCTACAGGAGTTTGGTGGCTTCCATCTGCATCTTAAGTATCCAAGAAACTTCCTTGCAAACCCATACCATGTTGCCCTGTCACCTGCGCTACTAAATATCTGGCCACCCTGAGGCTCAAGATGGAAGCTTGACACAGTCTTTAGGGTGATGTGCATCGTAGCTAAGGTGATCATTGGGGAGCTGAATTCTGGAGAGCGTGCCTGGTGAGAAACATCACTCGAGCATCTGTCGCTGAACAGAAACAGCTAAAAATTGGAATCAAAGAACATGTCTCAGCATAAACTGCATAAAATTAAGTAATTCTTATTGCAAGAGAAAAGTAACAAAAATAGAAGAAAAATTTTGGATTGGGAGTTAACATCTGTTTCTAGCTTAATTGAGTATCCCCTGTTAGCTTGATTCCCAAAAAACCCCGCCCCCAGGAAAAGGAGTTGTACTCACTTCAAGATCAACATGTCTTTTTTTTTTTGGAGGTAAAAGAAGACAAAATAAGATCACAAAATTAATTAAGTTGCACCGTTAACTGTGGGTTGCAAATCTGCTCTGTATTTTGACCAGATGACCTTGGGAAGGAGTTATGTTACTTCTCCGATTCCACATACTCTATGTAGTACATGAATTGTACCTGAGGGGAAACATACGGAGTATTATTCTACATGAGCAATTAATTTTTTTCTAAAGGACATGTTAGTTTTATGCTAATTTGTTACACTACTGTGCTCGCACCTCTAAGAACCTGGGGCCAGGCAGATGTGCCTGAATAATTAGCCCAGCTAAAAAGTGATTGATTAGGTGTTGTCTGCAAAGGTCTCAGAGAGCAAAAGGAAAGAGACAGGCTTCCCTAGTAACCCAAAACACATGGATGGGAAAGAAAGGCTCTGGGAAGTAGTTGCAGCAAGGCTGGAGAAACACCTTGTTCTTTTGCTTCAGTTTTATGCTGATAGATAAAACTTTGCCCTAAAAAGACTTGGCCAAAACAGGGTATCCTTTCCATGCTGGAAAACAGGCAGCTGTCTCATAGCTGTGCAAGCAGCTGCTTACAGTTACTGGGCGCTCCTCCTGGCGTCGCTTGAGCATCTGACACCGCTCTCGGGAGTGTGCAGTGGTTGCCTACAGATGTTGATTCCCTGTTTTTGGGAGTGGGAATCTTACCATGGGAGTAAAAATACGGTCTTCTCACAAGGGAAAAAAGGTAGGGAGAGGAGCACAAATAGGGGGGTTTCTCCTGTACTTTTTTCAGGCCGTTGTAGGATGCTTGTGTTATCTATGCCAAGCTGCTGTTCTAGTGAACGCTGTCCGTAACCTGCCAAAACCATACCCAGCTTAGCCAGCGGCAGCCTGCTCGCCCTTGCTAGCATTCAGTTATTTCAGTAATGTGGGCCGTCCTGTCCGGCATCTAAGTCTAGCTAACTCCAGGCAGTTACTAGATAAGCCTGGAAAGAAGTCAGGTGTTCCTCATGCGCTTTTAAAGTGACCATGGGATAGTTAGCTCCAGAAAGCACACGGGGGTTAAAATGTTTAAATTTGGGTTTAACCAGTATTAGGTCTTGATTTGTACTGAGCTGGTGAAACGTGGATAATGGCAATATAATCTTGTGGTCCTAAGGATTAAAACCATGGCAGGTTTTAGGCGATCCACCCTTACCAATCTTGCACTTTTTTTTTTTTTTAAACATTGGAGTATGATTGTATGCCCCCTCCCACTCCCCCATAATTTATACTCTATACTGTACTCCCTTCAGTCATAGGAGGTCAAGAATCCTCCCTCTCCTTAGAAAAGGGGGGATGGAATCTGGGGGGGGAGGATGAGGTGGGGTTTCAGTGGGCAGGGTAGACCACAGATGTGGGAACTTTCTGATTTTGATTAAACTTGCACACATTCTAGATTACTGGCCTCTGCTTTCCTGACCTATACCATGAATAGAAATCAGTGAAGAGTTCTTCCAGAATAGGTTTTGTAATTTAGCTAATGGAAAAAATGCTTTGCATATTGATGGGCAGCAGCGCTTCTTTTTCACTGTGGATAGTTATTGGGCTGGGTTTGCATGAATGAGCTTACTGAAAGCACTCTGGTATAGACGTCAGTGTGAGAGAAGAGATGGATCATTCATTCCCAGCCATTGAAAGTTTAGATGTCTTTTTCAGAAAAAATAGTAGTAAATACAATCTCTGGCTTTGATCTTTCTGTATTTTGATGTTTTGCCTGCTGGGGTTTAAAAGGTTTGTGCGCAGTCTGTGAATTTGAGCTGGGAAAAACTAGGACTAGCACCCAGTGCACGGTTGCATGTGTGAGGTGTAATGCATGGAATTAGGTTAGGGACTGCAGTTCTGGTGTCAGGGACTACAATGTAAATGATGGATAAAAACTGAGGAGAAAGCTTTCTAAATGGTTGTATCAAAGGAGCTTACAAATATCAAAGCATTCTAATGCTTCTGAAATAGGTTTGAAAATTCAGATGTCAGTGTAGAGTAACATTGTAGAATTCAACTGAGGATTCCAGCTCAAAATTGTATGATTTTTCTTCTTTTTTATTTTTAAACTTGTTTTCCATTTGCTTCATTTCATCACAGGATCACAGAATAAGTTAGTTTGGAAGGAACGTCTGGAAGACATTTGGTCTGACCTTTCTCCCTACGTACACACTCACTCAAAGCACCTTGGTAGTTGGCTAGGACAGGTTGCTCCGTGTCCTGCCCAGTTTAGTTGTGGGCGTCTCTGAGGACTGGAGATTCTACTGCACGCTCTGGGCAACCTGTTCCAATGTTTGACCACATTAATTGTGAAGAATATTTTCTTATTATCTATTAAAAATTTATTGTTCTGCAAGTTTTGCCCATTTCCTCTAATTTGTTTGGTCTGCACCTCACAGGGGAGGAGTCTGGCCCTGTCTGCTCTATAACCACACAGTAGGTACTTAGCAAGTAGATCCCCATTAACCTTCCATCCTCCAGAGCGAGCGAACCCAGCTCTCAGCCTCTCCTTCTACATCACGTGCTGTGCGCCACTGACCTTCCAGGGGCCGTCTGGACTCCTTCCAGTATGTCAGCATGTGTCTTGTATTGGGTTTCCCAAAACTGGACAAAGTATTCCATATGTGGTCTTACAAATGGTAGGAGGGGAAGAATCACTTCCCTTGTCCTGCTAATGACCCACAGTTAGTGCATGATTATTGACTCTGTGTCCAGTCATGCCCATGGCACTTCCTAACTTGTCTCTGCTTTGAGGCTGAAGAGTCTCGTCTTAGTCATTCCTCATGCGGTAGCAGTTTTGTGACGTTGATCATCCTCGCTCTCCATCCCTGAGCCTTTTCCAGTTATAAGATAACCTCCTTGTGCAGTTCTAGTCATATCATCGCTGCATTCGAAGTGGGAGTAGGCTACGGATTTAAATAGTTTCATAACAATGCTCTGTGGTTTGCTTTATGCCTGTTGTGGTCATTTCTAATGTCTTTTTCCTTTTTCCTTTTTTTTCCTTTTTCCTTTTTCCTTTTTCCTTTTTTTCCTTTTTTTCCTTTTTTCCTTCTTTCCTTTTTTCCTTGTTTCCTTTTTTCCTTCTTTCCTTTTTTCCTTGTTTCCTTTTTTCCTTTTTTTCCTTTTTTCCTTGTTTCCTTTTTTCCTTCTTTCCTTTTTTCCTTCTTTCCTTTTTTCCTTGTTTCCTTTTTTCCTTCTTTCCTTTTTTCCTTCTTTCCTTTTTTCCTTCTTTCCTTTTTTCCTTGTTTCCTTTTTTCCTTCTTTCCTTTTTTCCTTCTTTCCTTTTTTCCTTGTTTCCTTTTTTCCTTGTTTCCTTTTTTCCTTGTTTCCTTTTTTCCTTTTTTTCCTTTTTCCTTTTTCCTTTTTCCTTTTTCCTTTTTCCTTTTTCCTTTTTCCTTTTTCCTTTTTCCTTTTTCCTTTTTTCTTTTTTTCCCCTTTCCCCCCCCCCCCCCCCCCAACTGGTGAAAAACATTGAACTGATATTTTCCCAGAACTATTAAAACTTCACGATGTTGTCCCTTAGTGATAATGATCAGGTCAGCACTTGTTGTTGTACAGTTAAATCTGGGATTGAGTTTCCCCCCTCCACCGCACCTGCCTCACTTTATCTACTTGGAATTTATTCTGCCATTTTATTGGACAGCTGTTCAGTTTCCTAAAGTCATGCAGTTCTTTAGTCTGCCCTTGTCCTCACTTCCCTGAATAGCTTGATGTCATCACTAAACTTTGAGCTTGCTGTTTGTCATTTTTCCAGTTCACTATTGAATAGTTGAAGAGCACAGAGCTCCTGCAGAACTTCAGCGGTGGTTTCCTTCCTTTGTTGAGAATGGACCATTTGCTCTTATTGTCTCTTCCCTATCTTCTAGCCAATTATTTCTCCACATCAGGACTTCCCTTCTTATGTGGCTACATAGCTTCCTTAAAAACCTGAGGTGGTGAATTTTGCCAGAAGCCTTTTGGAAATCCAGGTAAACCAAATTGCCCCCATTCAGAGGTCACTGAGCCTGCCAAAGAACTTCAGCAAATTTCTAGGGCAGAGCTTTATTTTACAGAACCTGTGCTGCTTCTCCCCAGTAGAACATATTTCTCCAGGTGTCCACTAATTGTATTCTTTATTATAATATTTACTAATTAACATTTAAAGCCTTTAGTTGCCTAGAGCCCCCAAACTCTTTAAAGACCGGTGTCATAAGTGACATACATACCTTTCCTTAATCCTATTTCTGCTTGAAGCCTCATGCATGCTTTTGTGGACTTTCTCACAGGTCTCTTTACCAAACGCTGATATCTTTTATAGTTACTGTTTAAGTGTAGAATAACTTTCCAATTAATAATTGCCAAACAGTTTTCTCCTTGGATGCACACCCTCTTTTAGTCTTTCAGCATCCAAAAGGTCTCGTCTCAGTTGTGGAGCATTGTTGAAACTACATCCCAAACTGTTTATTCTTTTATTTAACTGTAATATATCATCATCTTAAACTATAAAAAATTAAGTGTTGTCCTATGTTATGCAAAATGCAATTAGGACTGTGACATACCTTTTAAAGTATTTTACATACAAGTTTGTGTACCAGTTAAAATGGCAGGCACTAACAGTCCTATTCTCCTGTCCCCTGCCACATGCTTCAAAAACACAGCGTTCAGTTTAATATTCCAGGTTTTGGGCTTCAGTACAGCCAGGTGGGTTGTTGCAACTAAATAACTAACTAATTGTAGTTAAAGGAAATGCAGGGAAATTCAGAGGCATCATTGCCAGTTAGTCTTGAGGGAACACCAATCCAGAAACACTTCACTTTAGAGGCTGCCCTCTGCTGTTTCTCTCAGCCATCAGCCTTGCTTCTTGCTTCTTTTTTTTACCTTCTTGAAGTAAGCATAGGATAGCAAAATGGAACGTATTTTTAAGTTTTGTGTGTCAAATCCAGCAAAGTACATCTTGTCCCAAATTATATTTTACAAAAAGAACTTTAGTCACTAAGGTCTTGTTTGGTACTGTATGAGGATTGTGTGTTGTTTTTTCTTATTGTCTCTTTATTTTTACTTCTCATGTGTTCATCAATTTGTGTTTTCCTTTTTTTTAACTAAAAAGGAAGGACTATTTATGGGAGAACTTAATTTAAAAAAAAAACCTAACACCTTGTCATCAGCAGGATGATGCTGTTTAGAATGCTTGCACTGCCTCTGCTGGCTTTTTAAAGTTACACTAATCTGGAAAATAGAGCACTGGCCGAGAGTGAAGAGACCTGCGTTCTCCTTCAGTGTTCCCACTGTCCTGCTGTGTGAGAGAGGGAAGATTGCGTGTGTCTTCCTGATACGCTTAATACTCCTTGTATCTTCCTGACCTGCTCTTTGTCTTCTCTCTTTGATTGAAGTCTTGACAGATAGGGGTGACCTCATATGCGTTTGTGCAGTGCCAAGCCTAAGAAGGGTGCAATTTCAAGACACAATTCCCAGGTACTTTCCCAATATAAATAGTGAAAAAAACATGAGAACTTGTAATTTACAAATCAGAACTGTGGTTGATTTATGAAACAAATCTTAAGAAAGGTCTGTGCTTGCAAAAGCTTGTAAGTGACCTTAAAATGGAATACGTAGTTGCCTGAGGTTATGAGACTGCTTAGCATGTACATAATTATGCTGGATTGTGGTAGACGATATTGGTTGGTAGGACAAAATTAAAACTTGGTGCTTTTAACACTGGGTCTGCAAAGATGTATATTCAGAGGAAAAATACATTAATGAGCACAGCATGCTAAGCAAAATTAAAGTTTCCCAACTCGGACTTTTCAAAATGCTCATATGTTACACTGAAATGTTTATCTGTTGGGCAGCTGGAATTCATGGGACCTATTGGCCTTGTAAGCTAAAACTGCCAGGTGGTACAAGATGAAAAAATGTAAGGGAAGAGTGACAAAATGTTGATGCTGCTTCTTATCGAGGAATGTTAATATTTGGGGTTTTTTTCCCCTCTCTGCTAGGTTATGCTTCTTCTTAACGCCTGTGAACTCAAAGCTGTAAGAGTAGAACCCAACAATGAAGTCAGGTATGGAAGAATCATGCTTATTGTTCTGTTTTAGTTTTCTGTCATACAGATCATCATCAGGAAGCTCTGATAGCCCTGCATCAGATACTCCTTTTTGTATGGTTAATGTGTGTGAGAACAGTAGTAAATGTTCCATTCTCAAATGCAGGATTGTTCTTTTCTGAATCCAGGTTTTATAGAATTGAGCTAGTATAACAATATAAATTTCTACGTTTGAGTTGTTGGTGTGGCATTAGATGGATAATAAAGACAGGTCAGCTTTAAATTAGAAAGGATGATATCTCTGATGTAACTGTTTAGGATCTGAGACAAAGGAATTTGCAGAAGAAAATCTATGTTGACAGGCTCAACAGCTATGGTCAAAGCTGGTTAAGAAACCACTTAAAACAAGTTGTTTTAACCCAGAAATCGTATTGTACAGCAATCTCATAAAAATATTTGTACAACAATTTATAGGTGTTCAACAGGAAACTATGTTGCTGTTCTTGTCTGTTTAATCATGCCATGTGGAAGATCAATAAGAATAATTGTTTTCATTGATCTAATTTTGGACCTAATTATTGTAATCTCTTAGATAGCATTATCTGTTTGAATATATGTGCTAGAGAGTCAATAATGACTTCATAGGTTTAGCTCCACTTTTTGGCCAACTGTGCCTGACAGCAGGCCAAGCAGGCCAGCAACCTTTTTGAATCTAACAATTGTTTAGAATTTATGAAACAGGTAAGCTCATATGGGAGTTGTCATGGGCAAGGAAGAATCAAAATCACTAGGAATCAGCAAACTTGTACATTAGTCTTTTGGCTCTATTTGTAGGGAGAGTGATCTAAGCAAAAACATTAGTTTTTAAAACTATACCATGCTTTAAATACTGTGGAGGAAAGTAATTTGACGCATTTATTACATTGACTTCTGTGTCTTTATGAACTGACTTTAGAAGCAGGCTATGTGGGTGATCCGTTCTATCCAGAGTTGTTGTCTGATGCTGTGCTTTGTTTTAAAACTGTAGTTCAAGAGATCAAGATTCTCAAAGTGGGAAGAAGCGTGGGGGACACAAAATGGGGAGCAGTTGAGAATGCAGAGAAGAGTATGTTTGCTGAGTAAGTAGCCAGTACTGCACCCCAGCTGCTGCCAGGGAAAGTGCTACAACTTGTGGTCTGTACAGCTGAGGCTGCATGAGGGCAGTGGGTGCATCAGTGTGCTCTGGCGAGGGATAGTAGCAAACAGGTAATGCCACCCGAGGGTAAAAGGCAGAAATTCCTGGTGGCAATCTGTGGAGAGGACAGCTGGGTGTAATGCTGGGTTTAGTAAACGGATAAGCTCCTAGTGAGGAGAAGGCTAAGGTAGTGCCTAGCTAGAGAAGACGGGATTGTGGCACTGTACCTAGAAGATTGACTGTGGTAGCATGGGTAGGGAAAATTTCTGTCAGAAAGGGCATATAAGAGAAAAGTTAAGGAAACGTCCTTCAGAATGCAAAACAGATACAGTCCCCTTAATATGCAATTTCCCAAAGTGCACAGAAGCTGCTTCCTTATAACAGAGAAAAGAGGTCTTGAAGATGGGATTTCAAAATAAAATTACTTCTGTTGTCTACCATTCTTTAATTCTGACACAGTCAAATGAGAGGATGTTTGTGATCTTATTGTTGGCCATATGGTAAATATCAGGACTGTGATTCAGGTCTGCCAAGGAGCGGGGTGGGTGTGTGTGTGTGTTACTAGTAGCAAAGGAAAAATAAACTCTTATGGGACAAAAAGGAAGCGATCTAAAAAGTTTAGAATTGCTGTTTTAAGATACAGAGGATAGGAATTCTTACAAAAATAAAATGGGTGGGAAGGTGGTAAAAGGGGGATTTTTTTTTTTTTTTTTTTTAAAGGGACCTTGCTAATATAAATCACTAAAGTTAACTGTGTTACCAGGGATGGGTTGGAGATGCTTTGAAATGTTTTCATTAGTGGCATGATTGTCAGAGCAGTGTTTTGATGTGGATGGAGCAAAACTAGGTAGGATAATCATAAAGGAAGGACTGGATGCTCCTATGGATAGGAGCAAGAGAAATGAGATATAACAACATAGAATGAAAACTCTCATACTTGGGAACTAATTTCAAGGATTAGTTGAAGTCATGTCAGTTGATTAAATTTGGCCCTTTGTCCCACCTTTCATCAGTCTAGAATTCCCATGCGGAATTACAGGGATGTCACTATGAACAGGACTAGTGAGATTGTGAGATACAGGTACAGTACTTTCAGTAGATGAGAGTACTAGTACTGTTCTTATAAAGCAACAGTAAGGTGTTTATAACACTGTACCATTCCCACCTCCTTTGTTTTCAAAGAACTTAAACTGTAATAAATGCTGAAAGATGCTATGAGGCTGATTAAGGAGAATAGAAAACTTGCTTTTGAGAAAAGTTTATTTTTAAAAAAAGTTTTAGTTTGAGTAGTCTTGCAAAACGAAGGCTGGAAGATGATGCAACTACTACATATAAAATGTATTGGAAGGGAGGAGTGGGTAAAAATATATACATGGAGAAAAATTATTAAAATAAAAAGATTGTGCTGGAACAGGAAAAAGTAATTTGGTCATGAATCAACTTTAGACAAGAAATTTTGGAAAAATATCTGCAGAGAAGTTCAGGAACAGCCTTCTGAGCAGGGTAATGTGGGCAAGTAAGTGGAATTAAACAAAGCAGCCCTCCCCCCCCCCCCCCGTTATCAATAAAAAGGAGTGACTGTTCGGTTAGAAACTTGCAACTTTGGACTTTGAAATTTAACTCTTTGCGTAATGTATTTTTCACTTTATGATTGGCCAAAGCTATAGATGGATGGGGGTGTTGGCGTGTCTGAGAAGCAGCCCCAGTAGCTGTTGCTTGCCCTAATCACACGTCTGGTGGACA
>NW_008824930.1:3332615-3363183 GCF_000699105.1 Pygoscelis adeliae
CGCTCTCAGTAGAGTTCAGTTCTTTGGACTGCTGCTGCCCTCTTCTGCTTGCTTCCCATGACTGTTGTAGCATGTGTAGTTTTTGATGTGTTGCACCAAAGGCCTTGTGTCTGTTTTGATGTGTTGTGGGAGATAGTGGAATCCTTCAAGATTAAACTTTATTAGATGTTTGCTTGTGATTTAACATTAATAACTGAGTAGTTTGAAAGAAACTACTAGTAGATGGGGGTAGATGGAAAGTCTTATCAACCAATTGCAAGTGTCTGTCTCCACAATCTCACCCACCTTGCAGCCGTGTGTGTGAAAGTACGGTTGTGCCACAGCACAGCTGGTAGCTGTATTCCTGTGTCTGACGGAGTGAAATGCCGTGGCTTTCTAGGGCTGGGCACCACGCAGAATTAGTTATATTCAGGACAGCGCTGACATTTGGTTGGTACTCTTCTGTATTTACTGCAAAGAGCTGTAAATGATCTGGAGTGCATGTGCTGTGAGAAATAGTCTGTCGGCGTCGAAGAAGCTGCCACTCTTCTGCCCGAGTTGCTGTAGAATGGACTTAGGCCAGCACGACTTGCAAGGCCGTAGCATGTCTGTGTTAGGTGTTTGTACTGGTGCCAACCTGTGTGTACCTGTTACAGCCGTATGCCTCAGAAACGTGGGGCTTGAAACCTAGGTTTCCGATGCAACACTTTTTGGGTGAAGCAATTTCCTGTGCATAACTTGTGTAATTAAGTAAGTTTATTAAGAATTCTGGCACCCTGACAAATGGAGGTATGTGTTATTATGAGGCACAGGGAAAGTGCTAGACTGAAGCCTGAGGACACAGGTGGAATTGAGGCACGGCTAGCTGTAAGGCGTGCTAAGGGGATGACACACAATTGCATTTCCGTTGCAGCTGCCGCTCTATTCCTAGGCCGGACTGCATAGTTTCTATCCAGCCTGCGCTCCCGCACCATGTCCAGCTGGTTGGGTCCCGGGGCATTTCTCGCTGTGGCTGTATGCCACCAGGCGCAGGAAGCTGCTGTGCTCCCCCCCGCCCTTCCCCCGCAAGGGTTTTCATCAGGGTCAGCGCAACTGCCCAGGAGCGACAGATCCCCGGATCGGAGCGAGCCAGCGAGCGAGCGGCAGTGCTGGGATCAGGGCCGGTCCCGAGGGCAGGGGCCTCGGGAGGGTGTTCTCTTCACCCTCTCAGAAAACATGATAGTTTCAAGTCCTGACGACTGCAACATGTAGAGTAAAATCGCCCTTCTCTCTAGAGGGACTGGACAAGGCATGGCGTTTCTCCTAGAAGACTTTAACTTCCAATACTCAGTTGTCTGTGATTTCTGATGCACTCAACCTACAGAGTGTAGCAGTTGCAGTACAATGGCTTGTCCAGAAGTACAGACCTACTCTTTCTTTTATAAGTGGTGGTAGGCTTCGAATAAAAGTAAGAATGTGTTATGAAAGTTCCTCTCCTATCTTCAGATGCACTCAAGGGCTACTGTAACAGAAGAGATGATAGGCAGGAGAGAATTTCTGGCTCTAGCAAGAAATTTCAGGTATTCTTGGAACAAACTTTTACTGAAGCAAAATAATTTGCAAGACTAGATCATCTCCTCAATCAATTTTAAAATATTTTATAATTTAAGGAACGCTGTTCTCACTTCCAAGTCCAGGTGTATCTGTTATGCAGTATTTATTTTGACGAACTGTGTGTTCTTTCTTGCAAGTATCAACAATTATGAAAGCTTTTATTTGCCTCAACAATAGTAACTGAAGTAATATTTGTGTGGCAGGTTGGCAGAATTGGCACGAACGAAGAGAAGCTCTTGGATGTAGTGACAGGCACTACAGCAGCGTGACTACACACACAGAGCAAACGTCCCTACTAATGGTTGATAGCGTCCAGAAGTCAGTCAGGAGGTATATGAATTGGGACTGGAGAAGCAGTGTCAACTTCTCAGGCCTGTGACGCTGAACAAGACTGTCACCTTGTATATTCCTGTTTTTTTGACCAACTAATGACAATGATGTGGCAGGGACTTCTCTGAGCACGTTTACAAACAGCACCTACGTGAAACTGAACCTTCTTGCTGCGCCAGCTGAAATGTATAAATTGTGTCATTCCAAGGATGCCTTGCAAAGAGCAGCTAAGTTCTTTCCAAACAACTTGCATATGGAAAAAATCAGAAATATTGCAGTCTCAGATACTCTGTGTGGGTGTAGCTATACATACTGGAGTTACAGTTCTCTCATTTTTCTTGTCTTCCTTAGATAAGTTCACCTTTGCTGGGAGGGTGGGGACATGAAATTAGTAGTGTTATTTAGCAAGTTTTTAGGGACCGAGGGGCAGCGTCACAGATGGAGTGACTAAAAGTATCTGCCAGTTGGAGGAAGCTGGAGGATTTCTCATAGCAAGCCTTGTAGTCTGTAAAGGCTACGTACACTTACGAGGGCAGCACATGCTGCACTACCATGCTGTGGCAGGCTAGTAAAAACAAGCCATCTTACATCAGGGCTACACAAATAGCAAAAGCTCTACTTGCACATTCCTTGCGGAGTGGAATTGCTCAGCAGTCCTTCCCCTCTGTCCTGATGGTGTAACTGACACACATCACATGATCAAAAAATTTTCTTTACTGAAAGAGTGGTTAAACATTGGAAGAGGCTGCCCAGGGAAGTGGTTGAGTCACCATCCCTGGAGGTATTTAAAAGACGGGTAGATGAGGCGCTTAGGGACATGGTTTAGTGGGCATGGTGGTGTTGGGTTGACGGTTGGACTCGATGATCTTGGAGGTTTCTTCCAACCTTAATGATTCTATCAAGGAGGTAGTTGTGATCACAGACAGAAACTTGCCCCATTGTAACACAAAGCACGTGCACCTTTCCAAGCAGAAGCGTACATATAGCCTACACTGTGCTCCTGGCTTGGCTCCTGAGAAGACGGACAAAGTTAAGACTTTGCTGCAAGTCCAACTCAGTATGAAGTGAGAACAGAGCACATCACATATTTTCTTTATTGCTGCCCCCCCCCTTTTTTTTTAGTAAGTAGGCATGATTCCTTAAAGGCTGAGGTTTTTAATAACAGTAAGGTTTTTCAGGTTTCTTTTTTTTTTTGCTGTGGACAAAAAGATACCTTTGATCAGAGTTTTGCCTTATATTACAGTATTTCTGTACAAAAATAAAAGTCCAAAATCAGCTTATTAGCAGCTGATATTCCCCAATTTATTTACAGGGTACTGTCAAGAACCTTCATCAGGCAACCAGGTAAAATAGAGAACTCTATATTAAAGCAGTTGCATTGTATAACTTTGCATTCTCTAGTCAACTCTGAAGGGCTCTGACCTTGGCAGTCAGTCTGGGTTGGAGAGTCCAGCCAGAATTATAAAAGAGTGATGTCTTTAAAAGAAAAATTTAATATTAAAAACTTAAGCTGATATTACGGAGTATTGACCTGATAATTGTATTTCCATATTAGGGTAGTCTATAAATATTCTCAGCTACGTCTCTCTTTATAATACAGCAGATACAGAATGCAGACTTCTGCTACTTATATGGTAATACATATTTGCAATAGTAAAATCAACGTATGAAAATTTTGGAATTTACTTGTTAATAAAACTGCTTAGAAAGTAACCATACAATTGTAACAACTATAACTCTGAACTATTAAAATGTACAGAAAGACTGTTTACACCATTGCACATACTTATTCCCTTTGCTTCAAAAGACTTGTGAAATACAGAATAAAATTAGTCAAATTTAACTGATAGCTCAAATATGCATGCACAGTGTGCACATCCATGGAAGCAAGGGGAAACAAAATGTTGGCGTCCATCAGGAAGGCTGCCAGCAGCTCTCCAAAAAAAAATATACCTTGCTCTTCTTCCCTCCCCCTTCCCACATGTATACAGGCCAGTAGATTAGAGCAGAATGGATGAATTGTTTTTAGTGTTCTGGAAGGACAAAAAACATCCTCTTGACTTTTATCAGCAATTTTAGGTCAATACAAGTTGGGTTTAATATTGTAAGGCACTTATTACTGCTTGTATTGCAGTGGATCAAGTCTTAAGGCATTCGTTACATCAACTGAAGATAATAATGCTTTGGAAAGTTTTGAACGAGCCAGCAGTTCTAGTATGTGACTATTTCAGCTGATTTTCCCCTCCCACCCTGTGGTCTTTCTAAAACAATGTTTGAAGATCTTTTCCGTGGAAACTCTGGTTCTTTGTTAGCTTGTCAACAGACGTGATCAGTATCATCAGGTCGTTTGGAGGCCAAGCAGCGATACGTTCTATTTAGAGCACAGTAGAACTGGTTTTGTTTTCACCTGGAGCTGCCCTGACTGCCATGGCTACTCACTGATCGAGAGGTGCTATAGCGTTTTTTCACGATCATACTGATGTAAGCTTTCATCAGCTTTGCGATGTCAACCACCTGCCAAAAGAGTATAAAGAGCAAAGTTCTTAGTAAGGTAACAGTACGTGAATGAATTTCTTTAGATGCTAACAATATAGAACTGTTGAGCTTTCAACAAAACCCTTTTGCGGTTAAGCAAATAAAAATACTCAGCACTTCTATCCATCTCACTATGTCTTCCCTTTAGCTTTACAGGGATCTTGAATAAATCTGTAACGTGTGCAGCAATTACTTAAATTACTAAGCAGCCTGGCTATCAGAACAGGAAGACCACAATAACAAAATTCCTTCTTGCTCTTACCTCACTAGTTTCAAAAAGCAGTTCTCTCTCATCCACCACGATCTTGTAGGTGTTGGCAAGCGGTGCACCAAATGACAAGATATGTTCATACTGAAACACCTCCAGAGGCCTTCCTTCCCCACGCTTGTAGACAGAAACTGCATCAGCGCTGACTCCAAGCCACAACTCTTGTGGGAATCCCCCTTCTTTACACTAGAGGAAAAAATGTAGATTAATGGCAAAGGGAAAAGCGGGAGCCACACAACACTTACTGTTGTGGTTCTTGTCTGTAACCATTTTTTAAAAAGTGCATATTGCTTGTCCCTCTTTGAACGTAGTCTTTTACACTTCTCCTAAACTTGTTTGCAACCCATCAGGCTAGCATTCTGTCCCTCTGTATTTTATGGTTAACTAGTGGATTTAAATGGCTACAGTGCTTGCTAACAGGAGTATGCTTTTAATATCTAACACTTTATTACCTCAGCTGTCTGAGCATTGTGGTACCGCATTTATGGTTTCCCTACTCAGTAATGAAACCACCATCTATACAGTATAAACTGTAGTTACGAGTGTTCAGGAGGTTGTACTCACCTCTACGTCAAAGAGTGTTGAGCCATAGCCAGGCCATTCCTTAATCAAAGCCATATACTTTGCCATAGCCTGCTCCTGGTTCATCCTCTGGAGTTTTTTCCACTTGTCAATAATACTGGTCCTGGAAGCTGAGATTTCCTCTTTGACCCACATGTCTAACATCTGATCCTCCTCAACCTTCTGTTTGCTGACAGAGCCACTGCGAAAACTCCTCCGCAATGTTCCTTCAAGGAAGCTGGCTCGTTTCTTCTCAGCCTTCTCTGCTGCAGTAAATGTTTTGGTAGACTGTGTTATCCGAGACTTCAGCTTTTGCAAGGGATAGACTTCCTCCATTTCTGGTATGGTGGTATGCAGAGTGTAATCTCCCTGAAGGTACTGAAGACGCAAAGCTGCAAGGACCTGGAGGGTTTCTTCAGGAGCAGGATAATGTCCTCTAATCACTGCTTCATGAGCCTATCAAGAAGAAAAAAGGTAGCTTTTTACGTACAAACCAGTCTTTGAAAGGACTAAGAGAGAAATGGGAAGTAGATTTACTGCCAGGCAAACCCAGAATCTGAAATAAATGATCCACTAAATCAAGCAAATGTGGTAAATCTCTTGGCAAATTTGTTAAACTGGGTAAGACAGGGTTTACCAGAAGAACTGCAAGGCAAAGGAGGAACTTGCTAAATGGGACTTACAGTTACTAGTACAGCTCTTAGTGAACTCACATATAAGGGAGCAACTGAATTACTAAAAAGGAACATAAAATGTAAAGGGGAGAAAATAAAGATCTAAATACCTGATTGGGAGGAAGCCATCTACGTTCAAGGGCATTAGGAAGAAATGGGTAGCCCTAGTTTTGCTTACTGCTATCAATAATCTGGCTGCGAAAACTGACGTTTCCAGCCAAACAAGCAAAGCCCTAGGACAGCTTTGTAATCATAGAATCATAGAATCATTAAGGTTGGAAGAGACCTGTAAGATCATTGAGTCCAACCGTCAACCCAACACCACCATGCCCACTAAACCATGTCCCTAAGCGCCTCATCTACACGTCTTTTAAATACCTCCAGGGATGGCGACTCAACCACTTCCCTGGGCAGCCTGTTCCAATGTTTAACCACTCTTTCAGTAAAGAAATTTTTCCTCACATCCAAACTAAACCTCCCCTGGCGCAACTTGAGGCCAAACCTCACTGAGGGAAAACAGTAACTCTTCAATGGATCCCAGATAAAGTTAGTAAAACATTTATATGTTATAGTGGTCCGTAGCATCAGGGATGAGATTCTGAACTGAGGCGACGCTCATCGCACATCCATTCAAACCTTTGGAAATGTGCAGCAGCTAGGATTTTTTTTTTTTTCCCATACGACACTAGTACAGGAACCAAACGCACCCCATGTCTGAGGATGCAGGAATTGCAAGCAGTTTAGTAAACACCCAGAGATAATTCACATCTAAGTAAGAGCTAGTTCATTTAGGTGTACGCTTAGGATGGAGACAAAATGTGCCTTTAAACATGCAAGATGGTTTACCTGAGATTGTACACAAGCAGAAGAAAGAGCTGTCTTGTGGAAGTGGAAGGACAGTATTTTAATGAGAAGGAAGAACTGAAAGATTTTCTTCAGCGCCTTATGAATTAAAGGATTCAGACTTTAAAATAATGGAAGTTACGGAACTAAAACTGATGACAAAAGGGAACTTTCTTAATTGGCTGAAAAAGTCCATGACCGACATCAAAAGCAGACAATTAGAAAAAAAAAACAGAACTGATGTTAGAATGTAATAAGTCACCTCTCTAAGGTATTGCTGTAATATTAATTGTAGGGATTGAATCTGCCATGCTTTATAACTTAAATACTATTGGTCTTGGCAAGACATAAAATATCTGGCTAAACACCAGTCAGCACAGAATGCTGCATGAAAACAATCTGCTTCAGCAAATGTGCTTGTTTTAGTTGTTCATATGGAAAACTTATCTAGATATCTGCCTCCTTACACCAATAATGTAACGTAAAATATCTGGTGCAGAGCTCTCATGGACTTTCTTCTTACTGTTCAAACTTCATCCCAAAGCAGAGGCATTAACCGGCTGACTCCTCCATATGTAAAACCAGACAGACAGTCAGAATGGTAACGTTTCTAAGCCCAACCAAGGCAATCTATTGCCCAGATCCTTCAGCCAGCAATAAGCGGTTCTGGATTGAGCTACAGTAGTAGGCTCTGGAAGGAGCCTTTTGGTAGGCTCATCATGTAACACGGTGCCTTAAAACCTAAACTCTGAACAAGGAAGAAATACTCTATTACAGTGAAGATGTTTCTGATCCTGTGGAAGGGGGAAAAGCTTCATACATATGAAAATTGAAATATGTCAGTTCTGGATCACATCGGGCTTGCTTACCAACAGAATGTCAGTGTCTTGGCATTGCAAATAGCCTTACTCAGAAATCTTTATTTGTCTCTAGTGACCACTTGAAAGAAGCTGTCCACTGGAAGAATTTTCAGCCATTTGCAATATAGTAGAAAAGAAGGTGGTCAGTCAACAAATAATAAATGCCATCAGTGAGAGTTTCTGAGCAACTACAGGACTTCATAGAATAGAAATCCAACTGCTGACATGTTTAGTTTTCATTATAAATCCATTTCACTTATTTTATGTTTTGCAATGTGGCCCTGTTCTGAGCTCAGCACATTCATTAAGTGGATTTCTGCTTGTCATAGCTGTCTTACGGTTACCGCTGAGACTGGACTGATTTGTTTTACTACGGTGTCTGTGAAATACCAATCAGTTTTTGAAAAGAGAAAAAGCTATTGCTCGATCAGTTCTGTACAGTTGCCAACATGGGTCTCTAATAATTAATTTGCTTGCCAGTTACACATTTTTCACTTTATTTCTTGCACTTTCTTAAGAAAATGGTTTCATAAGAGCAAAATTAAAAGCAAGTATTATCCTTCTCTTTTTTATCCAGCTTAGACCCAGATATGCAATTTTTTACCACTATACATAAAGCAATTCACAAGTAATGCAGAAGTAAGAGAAGTCATAACACTAGGTAAATCATATGTGCTTCACTTATGTCAGGATAAGCCTATTTTGACCACTGAATTGCTTTCTTTGCACTTGATGCTTGAGTAGTAGTGCATTTAGTTAAACAGAAGCATGATCAAAACTCTCTCTGTGCTGCCTAGATCTCTTACTTTTGTCCTCCTCTTAAAAGTGCCTCAGAACGGAACCTTTGTCCTTTACCTGCTCAAACATAAAGGCAAATTCCACACTATCTTTTGGGACGTTTTCTGTGTCCAGGAAGCAGTAGAGCTTGAAGTAGAACTTCCAGTGCATCTCTCCAGCTTCAGCAGCGGCAGCAAGCCTGCACGGATGTGTGAAGAGGGAGACAGAGATCAGATCTGTGAAATCAAAATCCTTTCTAAACTGACACCTGAAGAATCTAAGCAAGGCATCACTGAATTTTGCTTTGTTACACCTGCTATCCATCTGGTATTGTTGACAGGAGCTAATTGTTTTCAGCAGTATACCTGACTGATGGGGGGGTGTGTGCGTATTTAGAACCTACAGCAAGATCAAGGACTTACAAATGTTGACTCTCAGTCAACTGTTTCTAAGCCAAATTCTCTTAATAAACTTTTATTTGTGGCTCAGTCAGGTGTTGATAAAAGCAACATTATTAAGTCATGTTATAAAATGTAATTGCACAACATCTTAGACATTCCTTTTTTCCCCCCCGTTATTATGTGGATAACGGAGGCTGATTGCCACGTCTGTAACATAAGCATGACAAACAGGCATTTAGGCTTGTATTACATTTTCTTACTAAAGTGCTATGGGTCGTTTCAATTTTACTGGTAAGAAAAATGTTGTGAGCTGCGCTGTGGTGACTTCCACGTGAAGTTAGGCAACGGGTAGTCAGCATGGCAAATGACTGCCCGGAGCTCAGTTCTCCCACTACTGGGGCAGCCACAATGCTAGTAGCGGTGGAAAAATTTGTAGTAGTGGAAAAGAAAATGTGGAAATAGTGATGAGAAATATTACTCTACTGGTGTCAAGACAAAGGAAAACCAAACACAGGTGAATAGGTGGCTCATTAATTCCTTTAAGAAAAAAAAATAAAGATGCTTTTGTTCCAGAAATGGCCATGTGTGTAATTCAGCTGTGTCATCACAAACAAGCACGGGAAAGAGAACATTCATTATTTAATTGCTACTTATTAGAGTGGTGAGAGAGAAGGAGAGGCGCACTCACTTTTCAAACTTTGCCAAGACATCAGCCACAATAGTTCTGCTTTCAATTGCTTTATCAGTAGTTCCATTGTATTCAAACAAAGCAAACATATTTCTGCTATCCTCCATGGCCAAGCCGCGAATTAACTTTTCAACCACCTAATGAAAAACAGCACATGAAAAAACCACAGCATGGAGAAGCAGCACCACAGAGTAAGACAAATAATTAGTAGAAAATTCAGAGCTAGGTTTTACATTAGACTAAAAATGTTGCTAACATGTTGTCATCAGCAGTATTAATTGTTGTCAAATTCCACTTTAGTTTTTATACTAAATAATGCTGATTCTTTTAGAATGTATGAGTGCTATCACCTGGCCAGGTATTACCCCTGTATTTCACCAACTCAGCGGGAGTCTTCCAGCTTTAGGAAGCAACTTGGTTCTCAAAACCACCAATATCTACTGAAGTTATTCCAATAATGCCTCTACTGAATTGCTTAGTCTTTCCTGTAATTTTTCCTGTAAGAGGGAACTACAGTTGGGTAACCCTCTAAAGACAGTTTTTATAGCAGGGATTTCTTCAGAACACGCTGGGGGGTTGGAGGGACAGCTCTCTAAGCCTTCCCTCCCCTGAAAGGAGAGACCGGTAGAGAAACCCCCAGCGCTTCCAAAGTTTAACACTACTACTGGCTGGAACTGGCACGTAAAGGGACACACTGATTTTATGCCAAAGCCGTTCTGTCACCCCTTCTCACCTCTCCAGCTGTAGTGTGCGAGTTGATTGTAATCTTACAGGAGCCCCCACCGTGGCAATAAACTGTGGATGTCATTTCCTGCCTGCCGATCAGAGCTTCGATTTCATCCCGCGATGGCACGAACTCTCTGCATTTGGTTTTCTTCAGAGATTCGTAAGTAAAAAGTGCATATTTCTCCATTTCAGTTCCTGGAAACTGGTCACGAATCCTGTGAGATAAATATTATTACTTTAAGCTGCCAGCCTGTGAAATAGGAAGTTTACTTATCTGAGAATGGATTTTTTTCCTGAACGTACTTATCCAGTAAGCTATTTAATTGACATGCTCAAAGGTTTATCTTCACCGTCAAGGAACGTGTACTAACTTGTGATTTACTGTGGGACAACTTATATGCCTTCACCATTTTGTTCTACAAACCTAATGGAACACAAAAACTGAACTACCTTTATAGCATTAACTACCAGAACCTTTTAATGGCTCAGATTTGACAGCACGATAACTATAAAAATCTTGTAATCAACTCCCCTTTTTGTCAGTGGCAGTTGTTGAATGAAGACAAAACAGCACTAAGGTACTTCAGAAAAAAAGCAATAAAACATATTTTTGACTGCTCAGTTTTGTGGTAGTGTCACTTAGGATACTTGATTTCTATTCCTGATTTGTTTAAAGATTCTCTCTAGACCTTACTGTTCAGCACTTAGTATTGAGTATTCACTAACAACGTCAATGAACTCAACTCTTAATTATTGAAAACTGTTGAATTCGGGTAGCTTTCAGCACAGAGGTTTTCTATAATATTTCCAGTGATAAAATACCAGCTGCTAAGAGCTACTAAGGTTTGATTTACGTGAAGAAGTACAGTGATCCGTGATCCCCAAGGCATAAAAAGATTACTGCAGGATTACAGCAATGCTGTAAGATGACGATGCATCTGTAATATTGAAACCAACCTACAAATGTTGTATCAGCTGCAATTTTTTTAACTGGGAGACCAGTTTATGAACTGAGTTAAATTGAGAAAGGAAATCCGTGTTGGATTTTTTTCATTTTAAGAGTTCTATAAAGTGATTGATGTGTTTCACTAAGCTTACTTTGGTTGAAAGGTATATCTTCAATAGAAGCATTTTATAAATATGTATAAAATAATTACATTTAGCAAAGTGATTTACAAAGTCCATGCTCTAGCACAAACACAGACACGACTTTTAAATTATTGAGAACAGTTTGTTAGTGGACTAACTTTCCTAATGGCACACTTTGCATTCTTACGCTGCATCACAGCAAGAGGAACCACACTAACGTTCTGGTTAGTGCTGAACTCTCAGAAAGGACTTCTTTTTTTTTTTTAATGGTCACTGATGTCTTAAAATTAGATTTGCAAACAGACATTTCTACCTCAAATACATCTTTAAACATTCTAAGGTTCTTTCATGTGCATGATGCGTACCTCGCAAAACTAAGGTAAGCGGGATGAAGAACTTTTAACAGGTTGGATAGTTGAGAATGGGACCTGGGGGTACTGGCTGCAAGCCATTTAAGCAACGTTACACAATTACAGAAAGCCCCCGCGATGGTCAACGTTAACAAATTACACATTCAGTCTAGTGGGATTTTGCTTGATTCTTCAAATGAGAATAATTCCACCTAGATCAACCCATACGTGCTTTCCTTACAACCTTTTTTTTAGATTCATTGTTTTGCATAACCCGTTCACTAAGTGAATGCATTTTCAAGTCTCACTTCAAGATGTTTAAACGCTGTTACAAGTTGTGGGGAAGAAAACAGCGAGTGAAGAAACTTCTTTTCTTGCTCTAGTAGTTCAAAGCTTCTCACCTTTTGAGATGGAACTTCAGATATTTGAGGATGTTGCGACTCGGCAGAAATGTGCAACTCATGCAGGTGAGTATTTGCCAACTATACAGGTTCCCCCCGCTGCCAGGGTTAGGCACTTTATTGGTCTGCTTGATGAGCTGACAGTAGAGTTCATCTCGAAGAGGTCGTAAATCATGTCCTGTTTGGAGGATACCTTGGATTATAGGGATGGGATCAGACATAGACTCCAGCTGCTGTAAAGAATTAAATATCTTGATGGCTTCATCCTGCAGAGTTGTGTAGCCTTTGTCTTGCAGCACTACAAAAGAAAAATAGGGAGAAAGGTGCTTAGGCTGAGATATGAAAGAGAAAGCACTCAGGCTTAATGTAGGAATTGCTTAATGCTATTCTGTGACCCTTATTATGCAGGATATTAGAACGCATTTTTTCCATTTCAAATGTATGATGCAAACTCATTTTATGAGCTATTTTGCTATTGAGATTTGATCCGAATTTAATGAAATCCCATTTTGACACTTTCTGACAACATAACTTAAAATGTGTATCTTGCTTGATCAGAGTTTTTGTGAAGAAGCAGCTTCCTTCCAGAGCAATCCACACTGCTGAAGTGTCTACCACTTTTCGCCGTCACAAGAAAGTGAAAATCTGATCAGATCAGAAGTAACGCATGACTGCATTATGGAAAGTGACGAAGATACATGGCATCACTTTTGTCTACAGCGTTTCAATTAAACCCAAACAATACTACTAAACTAAATCATTGCCATGAAACTGCAACTTGCTTTTTTTTGAGTGCTGGAAAAGGTGGTGATTGTTTTTGTACTACAGGTTATTCAGCGTGGGCTAACAACTTTCACAATCTACTTAAAAGCACCATGCAGTTCTTGGGTTCAAGAGATGGAAGAGATTGCTCTGATGTCTGAATCAGTTAGGCCTACTAAGCATCAAAGCACAAAATAGTACAGACGTATGTTACGAATATTAAGTTTCTAACCTGACATTATACTATTACAGAAAATAACTAGAACTCAACTGCAAGTCAAGGCAGTAACTGGGCATCAGTCCATCTGTGGAGCTACATTTATGGGAGGACTTTGGCAAGACTTCTACCTCAGAGGGAGCTAGCTGTTCCTGTCCATGGGGAATAGAGAGCAACCATGCTGCACTCCTGCATGGGACAACCAGCTCAAGTGCCGAGAAGATGAGAACTGTGCCTTGCCACTCTATAGGAGGAGGGGGGGGGGAAGAGAAGGGAAAGGTTTCTCCTAGGATTTTCGTTTTCCTTGTCATTTGAGCAGAAGGATATCACTTGGGTTATCAGGAAGTCTTACCTGAAATACCTTAGCTTGTAATCAGCTAGGACCTCCCACCCTCCTCCCAAGAATGAAACTTCTGATCTGAGCAATATCTTGTTTAATACACAGTTGCAAAATAAGATAAGCAAATCCATTTAAGGATACCAAATTCACAACCATCAATAGCTCTGAACCATTCGTTCAAAACAGACTTCTAAGTTAGTGATTGAGCCAAGGATATTAAAAGACACGATTACATCTGTTTCAGGAGTAAACAACCCATTACTTTTTAGAATAGTGTCCACTCAAATCTTGTTCCACATAAATAATGCTTCCCATCACAACTGATGAAACTTACACTTGTTAATTGCAGCAGTTGTGGCTGCTGCAGCTCCCCTCATGAGATAGGATGCAACAATAATTTGAGAAAGAGACTATAATTCAAGGAGACTAAATGAATTGGGTTTAGTTGCTTACTTCAGTGCAAAGTTTTTTCAAACTCGGTGGTCTTAACTGCGTTGGTGAGGGCAACAAACTTGTATTACAGCAGCGATAGCAATCTTCCCTTCTGCAACACCCGTGCAGGAGCACTACAAACCCACGGCTCTATGCTAGACAAACTGCTATTCTCTACCTCCCGAAAGAGAACAGGGAAACATGTCTATTTGTACTATAAAAATATATTTTGCCTACCATTACTTCACTATAGCCCATTGACCAAAAACTCCCATCCTCTGGTTTAGTCTTTCATAAGGAAAAGCGTTTCTGTGACTGAAAAACTTACAGTTTAGATTGATGTCCCCATACGGCAGTGGCAGTAACGGCGAGTGCAACGGATGATGAGTGTAACGGAGAATAGGGTTTCTCTTATAGATCTGTTCAACCACATCAGCATTCAGGCAGTTTTCCTATGGGGTAAGAAAAAAGCAGGCTTTGGGGTCCGGCGTTAACAGTAACGCAATGCTTTGTGCCTTTAGGTCAGCTGTGAAAAAATTAGTCATCGGTGTTACCAACACTATTTGGTGCTAAATCCAGCTGCGGGTACTGTGGCTCCTGTGGCACTCTGCGGGCTATGAATGCTCAGTATCTGCTAACCTCGGAGCTTGCATAAGCTTACTTTATCTGTGCAGTAGAAAACAAACCACAGCAGAGCTGCGGGAGACAAAAATGAAGTTTCATGAATTTTTTTAAAGTGTATTTTAATTTTACAATCGTTTTTACTCCAGTATTTCATAACTGGAATTAAGACATCTGTATCCAAGTTTTATTTAAAAATATTTCTCCAGCATAACTAATTGGCCTTTTCAGTTAGATTCTACAGGAGCTATCGTAACAAAATAGTCCAGAAAAACTGCTGCTGTAAACCTGATGCACCTACTCTGACGTCTAAATACTGTTCTTTCTTAGGCCAAGTTTGACCGATGGGTGACCACTGTCTTCTATCAATCCTGAACTTCCACATATTTCTACTACTCTGAGGAACAGCCTTCATAGTCTTGTAATTCAGGACTTGATACTGTTTTTTTTTTTGGGGGGGGGGGGGGGGGGGGGGTGTCTCTTCAGAGAATCATCATCCTCTCTCCTGAAAGCAGATTAGCAAAATCTCCAGAAATACATTCTCTGGCTATGCATGCAATGTCTCCAACAGGACCATAAAGCAGTAAGCATTCATTGAGTATGTTTCTCATCACGCAGAGACATGAGATGTTCTATGATAGCACAGGCTAAACAAGAAACGAAGCATAATGGAAAAAAAAAAAAAAATCACACGAGCTGTCTAGTCCACATCCTGGCGTGCTGCTCACTGTGGACATAGCCAAACAGGTCTGCTAACTCACGAACCCGCACGCTGCGCTCTACTGCCTGGTATAGCAACATCTGTCAAGTTACACAAACCAGTAAAACTTGTTACTGTTTTCATGGAAAAAAGTTATCCTTCTTGGCCTCCAAGTTAAGTTGCACTTCATACTTTGCTCTCTTACTGTTTAGATAGAAATTCCTTTATCAGGTCAGTGAATACATTCAGGTTAGACAATTTCATGTGTCGCTGTGTGATTAAAGCTCACATTTTCTGCTTTATTACCCCGTATGGCAAAGCCAACATACAAAAGAGACTGATTTCAAATATTTAAGCAATCATTCTTTCCCACCCCACGCCCTCCTGTTTGTGCCTACCTTAATATCCTGAATAAGTTGCTGAGTTGGAGTATCAATCGGCGCTTTTGTGTCAATCACATTCTGGACGGCACTTGACCAGCGGGTCGCCTCATTAAGCAATTTTGTATAGAGACGGTAACAATGTTTGCGTCCGTATACAGTTACATTCCAATAACCTAGCACAACAGTAAAAATTATTAATCATAGAAGCTGTATCTATAAAAATACCCCAAATTCTGTCTGAAAACAGCTGTAGTCCCATCAGACCCCGAGTACTGCATTCTGGATCATGCTGGCAGTTTTTCAGGAACTAAGGAGTTGTACGAGTAATTAAGTATCACAATACAGATACTATGGTATTAAAGGAGATTCTCTCCTTTAAAAAAGCCTAGGAGTAATCTCTGAGTACAACCACCATCATGCAGCCTCCCATGCTATCCAGTAATCTTAGTGAAAGTGACCATAAACCACCACTATGGAATACTGTCAGCTACTTGTGGCTTGTGGGCCCTACTTCTCCAGTCCTGTCTGTAACAGGAAAATCTGAGACAGTCCTGCTTTGTAGGCAAGAGTCTTTCATCGTCTGTGGCACACGTACAAACAGGTATAAAGCATGAACTACCTCTTCTGTAAAAAAGTCATTAATTTCACACCACTGAAGTGGCAACTCTGACAGAAAGAGCATTTCAGTTCAAATTCTCTCTCTGCATCATTGTGTAGGCTTTTTATGAAGCAGATTCAATTAAAGAAAATCTGTCGCATCTTTCACTAGCAAAAGCCTCTTTGAAGTGTCAGTGACCCCAGTGAGATTACACAGGGCTGTCAACAGTCGCTTCTCATTTGCAAACAGCCACTTCTGAGTTGAAAACCAGTCTTGAAAATGCACGGGGAGCTGACTCAGATGTAGTATGTAGGTTAGCACAAACTGGACTCTCACTCTAGATCTCCCTATACTTGCTCCACCAACGTTAGTCCTCATAGTTCCTCAGCACATAAAACAGTGTATGAGGAGAGTGCCACCCATATGTCTTTCCCCAGGTCTTTGATGTGTAAGCGTAAGTGTTCACACTAACTTAGCAGCAGTGTGAGTCTACAATAACTTGAATGTTAGCGAGAACAGGATTTACTCCTGTACGCATTAATACCTCTGGTTTTTTGCCCAGTAATTCCCTGTAAAATGCCTCAGTGACTCAGGAACTCAATTTGTTCATCAAACTGCAACCATAACAATCCATTTAAAATATTCTTATGCACTGTTTGTTGCATTACTAGGTAGTAGGACAGAAAGCAACTGAAAGCATATTTGAACAAGAGCAAACAATTACCTGTCTCTTTGAAGATTTTTTCATCAGGTGGGACCACTGAGCAGAGGCTGTTCAGGACCAGCGTACCCAATTTCAAAGCATTTTTCTCCGAACTCTTGTAGTAGTCCAAAGAATTGTGCGTCAAAACAAACCAACGCTTCTTTAGTTTCAATGAAGACATCTTTGGGTTGTTCTTTACTTCCTTGTGTAGCCATCCTGATAAAGACACAACTTGAATCACACTTTTTTTTTTTTTTTTTTTTTAAAACAGAGGTGGACATAATTAGGTTGTTAAAAGTTAGTTGTGTACTTTCAACAACAACAAAAATATGATGTGAATTGTTTAGCCCACATACTTAACAACTTTGAGTAAAATTCTCAAACAATGAAATGATGAAGATATAATAAAATTAATATGAAAACTTTTCAACTTTGGTGTTTACCTAGAAAAATTCTTTTGTCAACTCACAAAAACGCTTTTGTTATTGTCGTGGTTTAACCTCAGTTGGCAACTGAGCACCACTCAGCCGCTTGCTCACTCCCCCCCACCCCCGGTGAGATGGGGGAGAGAATTGGAAGAGCACAAGTGAGAAAAACCCGTGGGTTGAGATAAAAACAGTTTAATAACTGAAATATAATGATAATGATAATAATAATAATAATAATACACAAAGCAAGTGATGCACAGTGCAACTGCTCACCACCCACTGTCTGATGCCCAGCCAGTCCCCGAGCAGCGGCCCCCCCTGGCCAGCTTTCCCCAGTTTATGTACTGAGCATGACGTCACATGGTATGGAATGTCCCTTTGGCCAGTTTGGGTCAGCTGTCCTGGCTGTGCCCCCTCCCAGCTTCTTGTGCCCCTCCAGCCTTCTCAGTCGGCAGAGCATGGGGAGCTGAAAAGTCCCTGACTAGTGTAAGCACTGCTTAGCAACAACTAAAACATGGGTGTGTTACCAACATTACTCTCATCCTAAATCCAAAACCCAGCACTGTACCAGCTACCAGGAAGGAAATTAACTCTATCCCTGCCGAAACCAGGACAGTTATCATTACAGTGTTTTCTTACATGGGATAGCAGGAGCATAATTACATCTGTATTAATTTGTGAGTAAACTCCACTGTACAAAGATGAGGCTCCAACACAGCCATGCAATGCTAGCATGTTGCCCAAATTGTGCTGTGGGAACAATCTCTTCGAAGCTTAATGGTTGTTAATTACTTTGTTACTGCCCCACTCCGTTCTTACCCCTCACAATGAATTCTTGTCCCTCCACTCTAGTGTCCCCCTTCGACCTTTGGAGCAGGGTTATCCAGTGATGCATCTCTTCAGGAGTGTCAGCATTACAGTGAAGAACACGATTAGCAGTGATGATCACAAATGAATTGGGCCTATGAGAATAAATGAAAAGCCTTTACAATCAAGATACGTACTGTTTACCTCACTCACCATAACCATAAACACTGTCCATTGTTTGCATTTTCTATTCAGACAAGTACTGTCTACTTCTGAAGCATTTATTTCAACACCACTAAACCTAAAAAAAATTAAGCATTTGAAGAGACTTAATTATGCTGGATTCACACCAAAATGCTAGGGCTCTGAATGGTGGGAAAGTTTACATTAAATTGCAACTTGTCCTATCTCAAAATAAATCTATGGTGAGAAAAACCTCCAATCTTTAATCAGCTTTGGATGTGAATCAGAACTCTATTTCAGGGTCAGATCTATTTAGAGTGTCTGCTTCAGAAGTTACATTAGCTAAAACCAACTACAGTTTACAAAGGTCTATAGTGAAGCAGCATGTGAACACCGATTCTTTTATTTTTAATGCAGTGCAACCCAATTCGCAGAGAGTACAATCTATTTTTAATGAGGGTCTGGCTTTTACCCAATCCTACACCAGGATTCACTGAAGCATGAAGAACTAGCCCAAGTGAACTGTGCCGATGGCTCTCTGGATTAGAGAGGCAGGTTCTTCAGCCTACAAACAGTTGCTTTAACCCTTTACCATTAATTTTTTCATCCTGTAACACACACAGTTTTTAAGAACTGCATCAGATGTAGAAAATGGGAACGATGCAGTCTGGGCCACCCCATGCACCAGAAGCTCACGGGCCTTCCTTTTACAGTTCTTGCAAGAAGGTAACTGGGTAGAAATTAGAACCAATCAAAAAAATGTTTACGGGGATGGAGAGGTTCACCCACATACGATACCATTCTCTAAAAACAGTGTGTGCCATGTAAAAGCTAGATGGATGACAGGATAAAGAAAAAAGGAAATAAAATGATTAGGAGGAAAAATTAGAAAACTGTGTGAAGGGAGGTTACAGTAAATCAAGTAACATGAGCAGTGTGTAAGTTATCTTAAAAGTTACCTAAGAGTTACCTACAGCTGGTGCTCACCCGTACTATAGAGGAGGGTAAGGGAATGATCAGAACCCAACGTTTTGGTCACACTCACCGTGGTGCTGAAGTGCTACATTATTCAGGAAGAGTGGTGGATGAGGAAACAAGTGGGCATGTGAACTGAACAGAAGAATTTTGAGGGCCATGTTTTAAAATGTATGAAGAGGGCAGCTTGAGATTGAGCTACACGAAGCATACTCTAGAAAGCTGGATAATGCGATACACAGGACAGAAGCTATAGATGAACTGTAGCAAGAGAACTGACAAAGGAGAGCGCTAAGGTATAAACTAAGGTAGATCAAGCAGTCAAACAGGAGGTTATGATCAGCAGCAGCCAACCTTCCAGGCTCCCCTCTTCTCCTCCCCAGTTCAGGAAAATAACAGAAGCCCTGTTCTTGGGATTCTTTCTGACTACAGGTTCAAAGGGCTCTCTGCTCAGCTTCTCTCTTTTGAGCCTGCAATAGTGCGTTCATATGTGTCAAGATAAAAATAATCTATTGCCTGTATAAGTCAAATTCGTTTCCTAATTGAAAAACCTTCCATCACTGATTTAGACTGAGAGAACTAAAAAACAAATTACAAGAAAAAAAATCTGTGTGAAAAATGCTTACAGGAGAAATGCCTTTCTAACTTAAAATCTTGCAAGCTCTGGATATTTGCATTGTACTGTTTAGGAAACCTGGGCTTATAATCACAGTTACTTGTGGTATCAGTGTCTTGGCAGGCCAAGGACAAACCGGTAACTTAAACCCAGCAGTTTCACACATGCGCAATGAGGAGACTGGAATGAACTCCTACAGTGCAAATAATACCTCACAGCCAGTAACCTTATAACCAGAGTCATAGCCTGAACCCAAACTACTTTTTATCCCCCAAAACACTGTTACTTGTTCAAGAACTAAGAATATCCTGATGGTTATTTTTTACGCTGCATTGTCTTCTTTGTTACAAGACATTTTTATTCTGGGAAATAATTCTCATCCCTGTAGAAGACGACATGCTTGCATGAGAAGGTGAACAGAAAAAATGTTAAAATGAATTCTTCTGCCTACTATATTGCTAAAGGACTCAAAAATAAGCTGCTGTTTTTCAGGAGCATTACTTGTATAAATGAAAGAAATATTTAATCTTCTACTTTTGGATCTCTTTAGTAGCTGGACAGTTCATATATGAAGCAGTGTCAGGGAAGTTAGTGAAGCCCCCACAAAAAGCACCGCCATGCCTATTCCATGTTTTAACATGTGGTGTTTAGTACTACGAAAAGGGAGACAATAATGAATCACTTTAATGCACGGTTGGTCAGCAGAATATAAAGACTAAAGTATAAAGCACCCGATTTTGGCTAGAGAAAGGAGAAAAAGAAAGGAAGTCACCAGGCATGGTTCTGACTTACCTATCTGGATTGTCAGCAGCACAGACAGAATCAATTAGTCCTACATCGAGTGTACCCTATAAACAAATATCCAACCAGAAGAGGAGGAAGACATTTACTATTACATTACTCACAGTACTCTTCTCAGAGACAGGTGAAAAGAGCAGCAGCTTTGATCAAGCACAGTGAACTGCGGGTTTGGTCATCGGTGTCTCTTAACCATTAAAACTGCTGAGGGGAAAACTAAGAGACTCAGATAAACAGATCCAGTAAAAGATTATCCCTAGTTAAGCTGGAGGCAGCTCAAAAACTACTCTTATTTTTCTATGCTTCCAAACCTGCTTGAATTTTTCACCTAGTGCCATAGATGGCATCCTCTCAGAACAAACTTCCGAAGCCATTAAGCGGAAGTTTTTATTTCCCTTTGCTTGATATTAGGTTCCAAATTTATCCCATTTATTCCCAGTGTGTTGTACAGAATGATAAATGCAGGACCAGAGAAATCTCAAATTTTCTACTCTTGGGTTTTTATTTACTCATTAACTGTATCTTTGCCAAACTTCAAACTCAAGCATATGCTGTGGTGTGATAGGGAACCGGACCGGAAAAAAACACCCCCCAAAACAACACTCATTTTTCATCAAGGTGAATGATGGGAGAGGAATCAGAAGTCAGACTCTCCTCTTGTACAGCTACAAGGTCAAGGACATGGAGCCTCTAGCCAGTGTCACAGCTACCACCGCATTTAAGGAAACCTAGGTTGTGACTCTCAGAAGCTGTGGCCACCACAGTGCTCCTTGTTTTCTAAAAATACTTGCTTCGAAAAGTTCTTCTGATTTAGACTTACCACAGCATTCTGTGGATTTGCCTGCTCATCATGCATCTCTCGGATCTCTTGCTCTGTGGACGCATGGACTTGACTCAGTACACTAAACCACTGGCTGTGGAGAGAAAGGCAGCAGTGTAAGTAAAATGTCGCTTCTGCACAAGCCTTTTGTCACCTTTGTTCTGCAGACATCTAGCAGGTTCTGCAGGTTTTTGAAATTGCTTAAGATTCCTTTTGTCAACATGCATAAAAGCAGCAAGGCTTTATGTCAGTTCAAGTAATACTGGGTACAAACAAGCCCCTCCAGATCTCCCATCCAAGCTCATGTCATACCCTTCTTCCTAAAGACAAATACCTTGTACAAAAAGTGGCATCTCTGAAAAACTGGCAGTAAGCACACTGAAACATGAGTGCTTAGAGAGTATTTATAACACATTCCAGACATTTCATCTGGAAAAAAATACGTTACTAGCTACACGCAAAGCCTTTAATGGGAAACCCAACCTTCAGATTATAAATCCTGCTGCACTGATAGCGTGACTGGTAATAGTTTCTTACAATGATACTTCTGCAAAGACCACCCAAGTCCATCAAGTCCTCTGTAGGAGCACAACTTGGAGGGGAAAAAGAATAAAAACCCCAAGCAAATATCTCTACATTTTTTGTTCCCTAAGGAGCATTGGAAAATCCAGCTGCTGGAAGGACCGGTGAAGTTGAACCAGAGACAATTTGTGCCACTCCAGTAGCCTTGTATATATCCACAATAGGAAAACTGGCAGAGAGGTTTCCAGTACTTTGGCCCCTAGTGCTGAGCAGCAATTGCAGAAGGATTTAATTCCAACCACACCTTCTCCTTCTGGGAAATCTCTACCCTCCTGGCACTTGTATATGACGAAGCTCAACTGCTCTAAGCAACCCCACTGAAATCTGAGGGCAGAGCTTGGCCTGTTCCGCAGGTTCCTGAATGCCATTCTTTGAGATATGAATTTGCCATTCTAATGAAAACCACCTGGGGCCAAGTTTGCAAAGGGCTCAAAAGCCCAGCCTTTAAAACAGACTCCTCACTTTTCTGCAGAGGCTTCTCCACCACCACCAGCTTGAGGAAACAAGTGCAAAACTACTCACTTTAAATAGAAAGCTATCTTTCCTGCAATTGCTTATAGTCACAGAATTTATGCCTATGACACTGAAGTGCTGCCTCCTTAACTCCAGCATTCAGAATCCAACTGTTTCCCATAATGTAGATATCTGGAAACTGAACTGCCAAAATAGCTTGAGAAAAACCCGTGTAAGTCTGTCAAACAGTACCATCGCTGCCATATCCTAAATCCCTTCTATCACCTTATGCTTTCATTAGAAACAATGCAAGGCACGAAGAAAAATGAAGATTTAGAGTGCCTGACAATAAAGAAGATGAGAACATATTTAGTTCTGCTTCTTTTGTTAAGACTCAGAGATACCCACAGAGAGGTTGTGCTTAACGCTTACTTTGCTGGATGTAAGACAAGGTCACTGAAACCCCCTCAAAACGAGAGAAGGGTAATCTAAAGAGTAGGAACCATCAGCTGAAGAAAACTAAACCTCATCTACCAAAAGATTCCCACAAATGAAATTCAGCTTCCCTTTTTGGGCTCAGGAATTGCAAATGTATTTAAATGTCAATCTTCTATTTAAAAACCAAACCAAGTCACAGCACTGTATGCACAGTTAGTGACAGTTTATTATCCGATTTGAAAGAACAATTCAGAGTTTTCAGAGTTTCACATAATCTTTGTGTAAACAATGAAAAAGAAATTAATCATGGCACTTTGCAAAAGACAAAGGCAGATTTTGCTCTCCTTTTGCTTTCTTCCCTCTCAGGACCTCCTTTGCTTCTCAGCTGAGTCCTAGAACCCAGGAGTAGGGAAAAAGACAGACTAGGGGTCTGAAAGGAATAAACCCTCAGCAATGGCTGCCCACCGAAGCGTTACTTCTTTCCTCAAATACACTTCCGCGATCAAAATAGTGATTCCTCTTTCGGGAGGGGGTGTCAGGTTTCTTTTGCTTTTTCCCATCATTTGAATAAAAAGCAACCTCAGATCATGATCTAGCCCATGTACAAAGTATTTTTTTCAATAGCAGATCCAGAACCAACACAGTCCAATAATTTTATACTTCACTTTTAACAATGCCAAACATTAATGAGGCTTTGACTTAAGCCCATCTGCAAATCCTTACACATCTCCCTCATTAAAGTTTTCTGGGATGACGGAGAAAAAAGAAACATGAAATACACTGGTAAAAAGTATTTGATCTGTATGGTGTGTTATATGTACTATACACAACAATAGCGTATAGTGTCTCCTCCTCCACACTTATGAAAAAAAATGAAAGAGATACATGACAACAGACAAGTCTTTATGCTGATAGTTTCTTATTGGTCCCTAGGGCACGTACACAAGTCTAATAGAAGAGACTGCAGCTAAGCCTTCATTTTAAAATATACTCACATCACACACGAATCTTAACAACGAGTACTGGAAAACTCATACTTATTTCAAGGGTAATTTTAAGGATGCCTAAAAAATGAAGAATGATTCTGCATTGTAAGCATTGCTAAATTTATACTCAGGGTCCTGTGATATAGGAAGGTATTATATCTTTAAAAAGAAAAGAATACAAAGCAACTTTCAAGGCTTCAGAGCAAAACTGGCTCAAGTGATGTTGACATAGGCATCCTGTATTCTGGCCTTGGGGCAGCAAGGCAGTGGGTAATAAGCTTTGATTACTAAGTTCACTTTATTTAAATATGCTTGATTTTTATGGGCAAGCATATTATTATCTCACATGAACTGTAGTGTGGGGATTTTTTTTTTTTTTTTTTTTTTTTTTTAAAGATGCACTACAACTGATCTGACAAGTCAGGCTTGCTCCTCACCTACCAGCATCCCCCTACAGTTTGATATGGATCCTTTAGCAACAAAAGCGACACCTTTTTTAAATCAGCAGAAAGGGAAACACTCTGTTGCACGCTCTTCTTATTCATGAACACGCTTCCACCCTAAAATCCAATGACCACATTACAACTTTTACCTGAAAAAAAACTGGGCTCTGCTTAGGCAAACAGATTCCAACCCTAAAGAACAGTACTTTATTTCAGGCAGATTACAGGGTCTTAAATATTGATTTAATCTACGCAGCTAAACGTAGCAGGGTAATGCACAAGACAAGCACCAATGGCTGATGGCTGCCTCTCTACAGACATACTGTATTTCAGAAAGTTGCTTGTAATAAATGGGTAACAGCCAAGTTCTAGGCAAATTTTCATTGGCAGTCTGACTCTTCCCACTAATGTTCTGCCACAAGATTTCCTTTGAAGAAGTATAAAATGCAATGTGTTTAACACAGCCTGAATATTTTGTGACAGTGGGCGAACAAATTAACGACAAGCACAAGTCAGAATGGCATAGAGGTTAAAAATGGAAAAAAAAAAAAGAAAAGAAAAAGGCCTGATGATTTTCATACCTTGCATCCTCAGGAGACTCAGCAATTAAGTGGTAGGTCCTATCACCCATTATTAGATCAATACCGTTTTCTTTGCCTGTATTATCAACAATCTCTCTGAAAGAAGAAAACGCCAAGATTGAGTATTAGGGATTGTCAACATTTTGAAAATTCTGTTCTGCTGAGAGGCTCGCAAACTACTGATACTTAAAATAACAGCAGTCAGCCTTAATCAGGTTCATTTGCAAGACTCACAATGTGATTTATCCGACAGTATTAATTCACCAAACGATAGTTGTTGTGTTTTCTGCCTATACGGTACACGTATTCAAACTACTAGGAATGTCACTATACCAAGTTGACTATTCTGTTACTGTTTTAACAGGAACTGAAGAAAAGGCATTATCTAGAGAGGCAAGGATAACTGATTTGAGAAATGGATGTATTTCTGAACTAACTGCATACCCAAGTAATTTTTGGAGTGGTAAAATGAAAGCTCTTGAAGATTAAAAACAAAAAGCAAACAAAACCTGGATTAGTGATTCTGTGTGGTTGTGAGTCAGCATAAAGACAATTCCAAATGTGACTTCTGAAAGAGCTGAGCACTCATCTGCTGAAAAGTTACATCTTTCTAAATTGTAGACATCTAAGTATCAATATGTTAAACAATCATGAACCACAAAGCACAAGATTTTTAAGGAGTAATTTAAGTATTACATCAGGTTTTCCTGACACTTAAGAAATCAACGTGATTTCCTTTTTGCTGTTTTACTGTACTTGTCTGAAGCTTATTATTTCTTTAACTAGCTATACTTCCTTATCAGCTGTACTATTCTCATAAATCTCTATCCTATAAACAATATATGCGAGCTCTGCTTATCAGACTCATGAGGACAATTTATCTGCTATTAAAACAAAAAGCTGTAATTCTGTACTGTTTCCTTTAATTTGGCTTCCTTCCCTCCCAATAACAGTGTCCAACAGAATACCTCCCGGTTCTGTGTTTTAAGTGAATAAGCCTAGGATTTATTTATTTGAACGGGGTCCCTAGTATGGAGTGGCAAAATATGTAAGTCCCATGATATGTTAGGAATGCACTCAGTGAATATTAAAGTCAGCTAGAAAAGCTATTGCTTATTTCTCATGACATACAGCTCTTTAAATACAAGTACCCTTTCTTTTAGCTATTTTATACACAAATAGTCATTGATTGAACCTACAGTTCAAGTTAGGTTCAGCAACCTTTACTGGCAATTTTGAAGGTACGTTCAGCAAAGACCTATAGGGCACAGTCAATGAAACAATGTAGTGACAACAACAAAAGAAGGTTTAAACATATTAGAAAAATATGCTAAATAAATGCTGTGGTACATGAGACGGAGTCAAATTCAGTTTCACAAAAAAAGTTGTGGTGGGAACGTCAGTCCTATTCAGAGTTTTCCTTGACAGCCGGCAGCCCATTGATTTTACAAGAGCAAGTCAGGAAGCTCACTGAACTATTTACTTTGTCCTGCCTGAAATCAGGCTCAAGCCAGGACTTCCAAAGAAAAGATTAAGCTAAGCTTTCAATTTAGTTTAAGTACTCTGATAAATTAACAAAATTAAATGGATAGTTGCAGATTATAAGGAGCAGAGTGGAATCAAGTGTTACAGCCATTTCTATTTTTCTCTACCTTGGAAGAAAGCTTAGGTACACTTTTATACAGAAATGAGACTACCAATGTTAGCACACTAATTTTTAAATTAGTTAGATAATCCGTAAGTTCATAAAGCATACTGACTGTTTGGAAGGAAAAATACCATCTCTTAGAAAACTTTTTCGATGCATGCTTCAGGAAGCACAGAATTTTGAAGTGTAAGGAACTTTGGTTAGCAAGACATAAGTTAAGTTAGGTTTAGTAATGCTATTCTTTTTAAATGAATATACGCATTTTAAAGACTTTTCTACCACTACCGCAATTATTTCAAACATGAAAAAAATCGTAAATGCATGCAGAAGATACAGCTTTGACCCATGCTAACTTAAATATATTGAGGGCCTATTAATTCCACCCTCTCCATTCTAGGTTTGCCTGCAGCTATGGACTTGGCAACGTGCCCCAAATTGCCCTGGGAATCATTACAGACTAAGTAGGGCCTCTAGTCTGGGAGGAAGCATAGATGGGTTCATTATAGCCGCAGTTTTCTGAAGTATTTGGCACTGGCTTAGCTCTGGAACACGCTGTAGACTTAGGAGAGAGCCAAGTAAGGACAACACTTGCTTTCAGTAACTTCATCGCACACACTCTCATGCTTGCATTCACACAATTTGAAGGCAGGGCACTCAACATCTTCCCAGATTAAGCCCCAAGAAGTATTTAGGAGGAACTATGGCTAACATACAAACAAATAAACCTACTTGGCTGTTCGGACATCAATGGCACCCTTTAGCTTTTCTTCACTGTCATTTTCAAAGTACATCAACCTGGACTGTCTGAGAACAAACCATCGTTTCTTCCAGTTCCTTCTGGAAAGCGTAGATGATCCACCCCCCTTTTTGTGAAGCCAACCCTGCTTAAGTGCTTCCTGCTTGGAACGAAACCACAGGAAGGTCTCATCTTTCAGGACACACCAGCGTCGCTTCCATGTGTTTATTAAGCCACCTGGCAAGAGAGACAGATGCGGGTTTATACATAGTTAAGACAAACAATTATATTATAAAAGAGAAGCTGTGACCAAACCAATGCTGGAAGATGCTTGACCAACAATGCTGTACTTAAACTGAGTCTCTGCTGTAAGCCACGAAACCAAAGATCTCATTTTTGCATATCCTTAAGGCCATCAATATTGTTGGCTATCTAAAGACCCTTAAATTATAAATTATAATAAATCTCTATATAACAAAAACATACATGTAACATATAATTATATAAACTTATACGTAACATATATATAATAAATAATAAATTATTAAAAAGTCTTGTTGCCTATGAGAGTCAGATCTTTAACACCGTTTTCAATGTATCTCAATGATAATCTAAGAAAAGTTTAACACTAAACTCTTTCCTCTCTCCAGGTTATTAGGAAGTAAGAATGTTCAACTCAAAACCACAAAACCTGGAAAAGCTATACTTAGAGTAGGAAATATACCAGTGTGAGCTCAGTCATACCAAAGAGTGGCTATACTGTCTAAACTTCTTGTGAGGTTTATTACGGTAGACAATACACCTTGCACTGTAGTTACATCACAGTCATAAAAACCTTAAGCAAACCAATATACTCCTGTCATTCCACAAAAAGCTTATTGCTAACTACGTCAGAAAGTAAAAGGCATGCTAGTGATGATGCATTATTTTTCACACAAACATAGCTGTGCGCACATTCATCACTGTTCCTATTCCTGGAAAATAAGTTATGCTACAGCAATGGGTATCATACAAGGATTCATCTAGATTATAATTTACTATCAATCATCAGAAGATAAAACCAAGAATCTTAACCAGAGAACTCCTGTGTATATTATTTCAGTGTCTCTCATGCCCCTTTGCTACACATATCCTTCTTCGTGTCTTTCAGATCCAAAATGAAAGTCGACTGAGGTCAGTGAAACTGGTCTGCAATGTAGAATGCTGTCTATGTTACAAGGTTTTGGGAGCAGGAATCACCTTTCCTCAGAATTTGGTACAATTTGACTTTGTGAGTTATTTGGCTATATTTATACTGGATATTCCATTGTTTACAAACTAGCAAAGATGTAAAATTAAACAGAGGCAGCCCAAAATGTTGATGCTCCTTTGCAGAGGGGAAATACATTGCTAGATGTAAGCCATTGCAAGTAACTTAATTTGAGAGCAGCTCAAATTAAGTTGTTACTTTTCCATCACCCCTTGAAAAATAAGAAAATAGCTTAACTCTACAGGAATTGGAGAGCAAGGTATAATAAACATTTTTGCTTATTTTGTGTATTTAGCAAATTCTGATTCACCCAGTACCTTTCATGTACAGAAAGCTGTGAAAGTAGGGCAGGCTGACACAGCTATAGACTGAATCCCTCCGGTAGGAAAGTTCATCATCTGTATCAAACCTGGAGTCAAAATCATCTTCACTGTCTTCAAACTACAGAAGAAAGGAAATAAAGGTGAAATGATCTCTCAGGAAACTTTAGAGAAAATTGGTTTAGAAGTCTTCAGCTAAAACATTTTATGATTCCCCACTGGTTTTCATCCAGCTAACAAAGGAAGGAGTACATCATAGTAAGTTGCAGCTTGAACTGTTTGATTACACACTAGCCCTAATGTCACATAACAAATCTGTGAAACAGCTTTGTAGCTGCTCAGGAAAGTTATCACTTCGCAAGAGCATGGCAAGGGTACGTTACCTTGTGCTACTTCCCTCCATCACTGAAGTGCTGTGGGTAACAGTTTAGAGAAGTCTTGGAAAAGAAACATATTCCACAAGCTGTGGTAATAGCTTTCCTCCACCCTCACCTCAAACAATCAGAATTTCTGTTCTGTATCTGACACGCACCCAGAGTCATGCAACAGGAAGGAATCCTTAACAAGAGACAGCTGAAAGTGTTCTCCTTTTAGGCAAGAACTGTCAACTTATCCCAACAACCGTGATGGCTCTTTGACTGGTTTCCATTACCTCAACTGTAATAGATATTTTGGTGTTAACATTTTCCTTCCAAGTCAGTCAGTGTTGCTGAAATACTTTTTCACTTTCCCAGCCACACAGTCTCACAGAAGTATTCTGTGAATGGTCGAGGAAATCATATTCTTCCAAAAATATTTGTCAGAGTGAAGCCCACAGTATACTCAGTAAACAGCACTGAAAAAGAGCTCTTCAGTACGAGTGTCTGCCTCGCTAATTCTAATATTTGCTGTCATGTGAAATTTACTCTCCAAGTCATCTCAAAATACACCTGGCATTTCAGGGACTTCTGCAAGCAGCTTATTCCATACTGTTGCAACTTGCATGCATAACTGAATCCGTGTTTTTCTGAAATCAATTCCCTACCATGCTATCTGGTGCCCCCCCTCGAAACACACACACAGAGAAGAATTTTGCTTATGAATTGCATTCAAGGCCATGCACTGAGCTCCTCACCAAATAACATGCAGTTCTGCATTAAAGCAGACGGAACCATGTCCTTGCATAAGCCTAGGACTGCAAACAGCATCTGAGCTGCCTCCAACTCTAATGCACTCACCCCAGTGGCATCTAGATGGCAACAGACAACTATGTCCATATGCAGTCTAAGCAAGTCAAACTACACAGCACAGACATTTCTAAGAACAGCTACAGTGACTCCATGGCTGCAGAGTGGAAAAAAAATCAGAAAGCACATATCAATTATCAGAAAATAAAAACAGTGATACTTACAGAAGACTGAGCTCCTTCAGAGCTAAATCGGTATGCTCCAGAGCTATTGTATGTCCCCACTGAGCATCGGTAGTCCGGTGACCACTGGCTACTGTGTGAATTAGAGAAGGTCACGCTGCTACCAGAAGTAATAGCACCATCTTCATAATCGTCTTGGTCGTAATCATAGTCTCCATCAGGAGAAATAAGTTCCACAGAATTTGGGGGTCTACACGATACATTTTCTGGCATGCAGTATGTGGATTCACCACTTGAAGAGTTGTGGAGACTGACTGTATCATGGG
>NW_008824930.1:3363206-3364240 GCF_000699105.1 Pygoscelis adeliae
ATTGTTGGCACCACAGTATCATTCATATAGGGATCCTCTTCTGAGGAATCATCGCTTGTTCTGATGCCACTGGTCCTTTGATCAGAATGGCCATGCTCACTTGGGTTGGGCGAATCCTTAAATGCATCATCATCAGCTTCAAAGCCCTCATCTACCTCCTCCTCAGGATATGGCTGGCTGAAGTTAAAATTGGGCTTTTCACTGCAGGCATTTCCAGTCTGTTCAGTCAGCTCAGCAGGATACCCGTTGCCCACAGAGAGAGACCTCTCAATGTTTCGGACACATTCATCAATCTCATCAAAGTTCAGAGATTCCAGGAACTCCTGAGCTGCTCGACATGCTTCGTCCTCGAGCCGCCGGAGTTCTTCATCTCGAAGCTGCTGCAGCCTCTGTAATGAAGCCTCTGTCAAGGACAGCTCCTGCTGCTTCTTTACGCGTTGCAGGTCTTCAATTTCTTTTTCCAGACGTAGGATTTCTTCCACCTGCCTGCTTTCTTTCTGCTTCTCCACCTCTTGCTTCAGCTCTGCCTCCTTCTGGGCTTTCTGAATGGCAGCCAGTTCCTGCTTCTTTCTTTCTTCTTCAGCCTGCATTCAAAAAAAAAAAAAAAAAAAAAAAGCCTGCTGGTGCAAGATTCCTTTTTGAAATTTATTTATTTCTAAAGCATTATGCTCCCACCGTGCTGTTCATTTAAAAGGACCCTTATCCCTACATCAGAAAGAAAAAAAAAGAAAGAAATAGAAAAATGAAAACATGATTACATTTGCTCACAGATACTGGAAAGCTCAAGTACGTGCAGAAAGTTCAATCTTTGCCAGAAATTAAATGAAGCATGAGGTGAAAGAAATTTCCATGCAAACAACTGTATCAAGTTTCCTTTGGCTTTATCTGCCAACTCCTGTAATAAGTTTAGTTTAAATGCCACAGATGGCCTTTTATTTTTTTAATGGCTGGGTTGAGATACTCAAATAAACAGGATGGCTGAAAGCATTAAGAATATAATTTACCTGCTGGGCCAGACGCTCTGCTTCTTGCCT
>NW_008824930.1:3364253-3366945 GCF_000699105.1 Pygoscelis adeliae
GGAAGAAAAGAAGTTAGTAAATCAAGCTCAACATAAGCTCATCACATACCTTTGCTAGGGCAATAGCTCAACTTACAGAGATCATCTGCCACATGGAAAAGGCAGCCAAAAATAAGGTCACCAAGGATACGTTTGTGAATATGAAACTACCGTGATAGCTACATGCATCTTTTAGTAAAAGAAGCAAAGGTTTCCAAAATCACTTGATCCAAGAATAGCCTGAAACAAAGGCTATTCAGATCAAAACCTAATATGGCACAGACAGGAGAGTGATGCAAACAGCATACTGCACCTTTCTTCCTCCTCTTTTCTTCTTTCCTCCTCTTGTCTCCGCTTCTCCTCTAGTCGCTCCCTGTAAACACGTCGAGCAAGCTGGCCTCGCCGCTGCTTCTGAAGGATTATGGCTGCTTTCTTCAGGCACAGGAACTTTTTCCTACTGCAGAATGCTCTGTAGTTCTTCTGTATCACAACCACACAGTAGAGAACCTTTCTATACCGTTTTCTAGGAGAAGGAAAAAAAAAAAAGGCAAATTTCTAAGGAAACAAGGAACTACCGAGCAGTGACGAGAGGTCTTGCCATGGTGACCTGCAATAATGAGCCCATGGTAGTAAAACAATGTATTATTTCTAGCTCTGTGATTGTTTCCCATTCTCGTTCATATTCTCCTCCCTAGAAGAGGAAAGAGATTCTCTCATTTCTATGACAGCGCCGTCTGTGTCTTCATTAAGGAAATGAACTTTACTTGGCTTACATGTTCTTATGCCCCTGACAAGGAGATGCTAGAAGGACAGCTCTGTGTGTGCGCACACATGTGGAGAAAGAATATACATAGATAGTCATCCCATATCTCTGAAAAGAAAGATCATGAACAGCAGGATAGCTCTGTCATTAAAAAAGGAATATAGTTTTAAAGTAACATACTGGTCAGAATATAAGGACAGGACTAATATACACATGAAAAGAAATTACCTCATTATGCAAACAAGCTTCCTTAAACTGTCCTCAACTGATTTGTAGAAAAAGCAGAGAAATAAACAAATGGGATGAGCAACTCCACCTAATACATAATGCATGAAGCCAAGTAAACAAATGAAACATTAATCAGTTACCTAATGTCATGGCTCTTTAAGAACCAAACTGATTAGTTTTACTTGCCTTCTCTTTTCTTACCATGACAAAACAAAGATAAAGCTCAATCTCAGCTGGTATCTTGGGGCAGCCCCACTAGCTGCCATCCAGCAAGAGTTCCTACCATGGATCTCATGCCATGATACAATGATACTGGCTGACCTCCACACTTCCGTACTGGCCTATTCATTGTATTAAAACAATTCAAACTCCATTTTGTTTTCTTCATGCGCCTGGCAAAGATACCAGCTGCTATTTTCAAAAGCCACTTACAGGATTTGGATGCCTGGTCCCTAGGAAAAGTTAAGAATTGTGCCAGAAGGATTTAACTCCATGACACCCCACCCATTTATTCCAAAACTTAGTATTTAATATCCTCATCTAGTCACTTACCGGGCTGCATAACCTAGGATGTGCGCTCGGATAATCATCGCTGCCTTGGTGACTTCCACCTCTCGCTGTTTCTCCAACTTGTGTTCCAAGGACTCCCGGAGAAACACCTACACAAGAAAACTTCTGGCTTAACAACTTGCAGAGAGCATCATATATAAAGGACAGCCAGGGTGCTGCCAATGTCAGTCCGAGCAGCAAGCCTCAGCTTTGAATTCAGAGAGAAACATACCATTTCCTCAAGAGAAAAGAAAAAACCAAAATGTATTCCTCTTAAAAGAAAATACCTGCAGATGATCCTCTAACTTTGGATTTCAGTGGGAAGAGCCTGATTACAGTAATGGAAATTTTAATTAGGAGCAGGGTTTTTTCCAAAACCAATATAATTGCTGCATTCATTAAACAGCCTTTCCCACCAAAGAGTAACACAGGCCAAAGAAGTTGTAGGGCTTAGCATGAACTTCCTGATTTGAGGGGCAGAAATACCACCCCAATAATTTAGCTGTTTCACAGTAACATCAAGCTCCACAACCCCTTACAAGCCTCATTGCTTCAAATGACATTGCTAGAAGCCTGCATAAGTAAGCAGAAATGAGAGTGGTTTCATATTCAGGCTGACCCGACTGTGTTTTCCTGTTGTTACACGGGGAGACAGCTGCCAGGGCCAGACACCCCACCACAGCCGTCCACCCTGCTGCAGACAGACTGTTCCCCAGGCTCTCATCCGAGCACTAACCTGGATCATTCACCCGGACTGCCTAGTGCCTCTTAGAGGCAGCTTTAGCACATGGCATTGACATATATTGAGCTAAGCCAGCTTATTCTTATTTTGCCTTAGGTGAATGAAACTGCTTCTCCAGCCAAGCAGAAGCATGGGGGATGCAGCTTCCCTCTTCCACCTGCCTTGACGCCTGCTCTTTACTGCACGCTCACAAAGTGGTGAGCTATCTGCTGTCAGCGCTTTTTCCAGGTCTTCTCAATTTCTCCTTTTTGAAGGCTAAGTCTGCTGGTATCAGCTATAGGTGGCAACAGCCTGTCACGCTGCTGGCTAAGACATGAGCAGCTGGAAATAGCCAGTTCAGTGACACTTTGATTATCTGGGATGAGAGCCAGGCTGCACACCACAACGTGGTGATGAGGGAAGTGCACGGATAGTGTAGGCTCTGCTAAGGG
>NW_008824930.1:3366978-3368990 GCF_000699105.1 Pygoscelis adeliae
AAAACACCGAAAAGCAGTAATGCCTCCTTGAAGTATTTTGGGTTTTTTCTTGCTGTGGGGGAAAAAAAAAAAGAAAAAGAAAAATGCAGATTTTTGGGGGTGTTCCAAGTAGAAAAAAAAGTCGTTTTTCCCCTCTGTGTTTAGCGGAAAAAAAGCCCATCATCAAAGCCAAAGCAGCATCGCTCCTGAGGAGAGACACAGTTGTGAGTTTTGAATGTAGCCTGAAAGGGACTATGTTATACCACAAATTACCCAACACTAAAGAACATAAAAAGTCCCACAGAAAGTCCCAAAGTTCCAGTATCCAAGTTGTACTGGGCAGCTCTTTCTATATAAAGCTTTTACTCACAGAAAAAGCCTTTGCTCTACACACACTGGCTTTAAAAACACACCGAAATTCTGCTTCAGAAAGGCGTTCAGCTACTTCCTGAACAAAAATGGACATTAAGCACACGTTAAAGCCCAGGCTAATGCCTTTTCTGAGCAGGTGCACTGCAGCTTGAGATGTAAAAGACAAGAAAAATTCACACTGAAGCTAAGTCATCACAATGTTGTTATTACCCCTTTTAAATAACATGGGCAGGATAATGCCCCATCCCATGTTCAGTCTGAAACCAATGCCCCCTTGTTCTCTTCTACAATAAGCTGTTTATGAAGACTCTTACAAATGCGCAGGCAGCTCCTGGGGGGGATGAGCCCAGGCCCCAGTAAGGGAAGTTACAACAGAGCTCTGGCTCCTGGCAAGGTCCTGATGAGCAGTTGGTTAAAACAATTTCAGGTTCTCACAACTATATGCCCCGAAGATGCCAAAGCACTGTCCGGGGTCTGTGTATAAATATTGCTAATATACTACATCTGAAAGTATAATGGGAAGCACAGCCTAGCTCTGCGGGTGAACGTTATCACTGTATTATTTGTAAGCCATCGTCTACGAAGATGGGATGAAAGATGACTTCAATTGCCATCAGAATATTTCAGACTCTATCTCTTACAATAACTGGAAAACGATTAAATCAACTTTCCCAATAGTACCTCTGACAGTCCTCAAGCGTGCAGAGGAATGGAGGAAACCCTTCAAAACTATTCAATTGTGCGGAAAAGAGGACGAGGACGAAGGGCATTTCACACAAAAATCAATCAGATTTTACAAAATATTTTTGCTACCTTATGTTAATGAGAAAGCTTTTTCACAATTCTAACAATTGACAGGAAAACTGCAAGTGTAACACATAATTCAGCAAACTTCACTTCTGGATCTGTTTTTTTTTTGTTCTCTCTCCACTACGGAAGCCCTGGGAGTGCCAACAGGAGGTACCCAGAGAAAAAAAGAAGAGAAAGCCATCTGCAGAGGCCTGGGGGATGATCCTTGGCAGTGACAGCCTGATGTTTGTACTCCACATGTTTTTAGTATTTAGGAAATCTCAGATCCTGCAATGGAGAATCAATCTTCTCCTGAATACACAATACTTTCACATCATTTGTTAAGTCCAAGAGCACAAATTCGCAAGAAGGAGGGAAGCTCTGCACACAGCTGTTGTCCAAAATCAAACTTGCAAAACAACCATGCAAAAACACCTGGATTGTTTTGGTTCTCAAATTAAAATTCCACTCTTTTAATGAAAATAATTTGAAATTTTTTTGGAAGAAAAAAGTTGCAGGCAAAGTTCAGGTTGTCCAGTAGGACACATATCGAGGTCTAATGTAGCTCTGAAAAAGACTCTCAGACTGGGATGGCAAACACACTTAGTGCTCAACTCTGCTACATGAACACTGGCTAAAATTCCTCCCCCTGTTTTCAGCCACTGAGCAGGTATCATGCAGGTGGGTTTACTAGTATAAGTGGAGCTCCCTGCAGAACAAAAGTGTTACCTCACATGCTAGATACTTCTAAAAATGATAAAATCCAGCTTGTTTTAAGTTCTGATCCTTACCACAAGCGCTATCACTTGTGAGCAGTGAGAGAAAATTCGAGTGGACTCTTTACCAATGCGTGAAATAACCAGTCAGTCTCG
>NW_008824930.1:3369005-3374493 GCF_000699105.1 Pygoscelis adeliae
TTAGACAGTAGATTCCTCAGCACAACCATTAATTGTTGCTATAAGGGTTTCAAGAGCACCAATAGGCATGCGCAGCTTCTTTTACGGCCAAAAGTAATTACCATTACAACTACCTCTCTGCAGCTGTGCAGTCTAAATCCTGTCCCCTCAGCTTTGTATAAGCAGCAGCCTATGCTAGTCAGATTATTTTACCTTATTTTTTCCAAGCTGCCATTCAGTGCTCGTGTTGTCATACAGACGAAGTAGGACGGCACATTTCTCATTTAAATCTTCGGGCAGAGTTAAGTTTCTCATGAGGACTTTATACCTGGCAACCAAAAAGTATTTATTACTTTATTTAAGAGACAAGTTCTAATTTTGCCATATGCTTTTTTTGTTATTAGATTTTTCACTTTATTCCTCAACACGGGAACATTGATTTGGTACCCGTGACTCACGTATGAAGTGCACAACTCAGTGTGTTTACCTTTTGTAAAAGTCTTGAAAGGGCCTCCGGACCGGGAAGCCAGCCCTCCGAATCCTGACTGTTTCCAACATCCCAGAATAGCGCAGCTGGTTAAGCACCACTGTCTGATCAAACTGGTCTGGCATCTAAAACAAGCAGGTTCAAAACAAGGATTATAATAGCAATGGTTAAGAGATGTCAGGGGAAATACACAAAGGGCAAATTACATGAATCTGAAATGTACAAAGGCTAAAAACTAGCTACACAACGATTTAAAGGACATCAGCAATACAGAACATAAAAATATATCTACTTGATGGAAATAAAAGGGTAATTACACAATATAATTTCTACAGACACAACATTAAAGCCATTTAATCCAACCAGCTATCTTTTTCCATTTGTCGTATATTCACAGGCCATTGCTGTGCAGAAGAAATGACGGAAAGAAGCACAGGCAGCTAACAGGTCAACAGCTACAAGCTTGACTATTTTGTTTCTTTAGCAACTGAGCTTACAGTCCCTGTAGATGATTCCAAATGTTGAAAATCACAAACATAGTAGTGTGATACAATTTTAGAAAAAACAAAACCAGAAGGTCAGAAAAGATTTAATTTTTAGTCTAGGGACACTTCATCTACTACGGACAGGGATGGAAGTTTGCCAATGGCACCTCAAATCTTAAATAAGCTGTATTTCAATGACTTTCTTTTTGCTGCTACTCTGAACAGCAGAAATATTTCCACCTGTAAACAGAAAAAAAAAATCTGCTTATCTGAAATAAGTTTCCCTTAGTTTGCATGTAGTTCTTTCAGCATCATTTTTCATTTAGAAAACCGATAACCCCAGCTACTCAGTCATGAAAACCTGTGAATACTGATCAGTATGTTCCTGCCCCTGGGAGCCTTGGGAATCCTCTTGTCCCACCTCAGAGTCCCCCAAGTCACCTGTGCTCTCACCACGCTTTGAGGTAAACCAGCCACAGCCATATAAAACTACTCAAAATAGTTGATAGAGAAGTTGTAGATGTCCCATCCCTGGAAACAGTGCTAATCACTACCTTGCAAAACGCCGGTAACCCTGATGCCAAAATAACACCACATGTAAATACACCATTTAATTTGTCAGCCCAGAAGTCCACTTAAACACCACTAGTTCACCATCCTGCACTGTCATTTGCAGGGCTGGAGTACAGTGCTTAGTATTTTGCAAGGAGAGATCTCATAGATAGAGTCAATGGTTTATAGAAAATCTGAAGTTCTTCAGCTGATAGAAATGACAGCAAGATCAAGCCCTGAGCAACTGTAAATCAAAGGACTCTCTTGGTATTAACTGGCTTTAATCATGTCTCTTGTCCAACTTAGCAAATAAATGACTCCCCAAAACTTTAACTTCTCAAAAGTAATTTCAGGAAAGCACAGACTCAAGTTAATTAAAAATATCTAGTCTAAACTTTTCCAGCAGCGCCTGTATGCATAAAACAACACCGTGTGCCAGTGATAACTCAGATGCGTTAATTAGGTAGCTTCAAGAGTATTGATAGATTAGCTTCTCCTCCCTCCTTTAAAAGGTAAAATGTCTAAACAAAAATGTTGCTATTCTTCCTCTCATTATTTTCCTTTCTGGAGCAGAGGTGGGAGACTTCTCTGTAGGTGCAGCAGCCCTTCTGCACCCAGCTGTCACAGAGCCGCCCGGGCAAACGCTTCCCCGGCACTCACCGTTCCTCCGGCAGCGAAAGACCTTCCAACCCCTTCCTTTGGTACTGGGGCTAAAATTCATATGGAAAAACACCACAGCCTGGCCCTTCCTCCAGAGACAATAGCACTGAACAAAAATGAAAACAATTCGTGTTTTAAAAAGTGGCTGGTCACCATGGTGAGCCCTGCCCTGCCTGGGGTAATTAGCGCTGTGTGCCGGCAGGACTTGATCCAGCCCATGCAGGCAGATGGGGGCTATGGAGACATTCAGCCACCACCAGCAGCTGCTTTTGCCCTCCCTCCGAGACGGGTGCTTTGCCTCCCAGGGAGACTCAGGAGCTATATCCACTCTGTGAGACTCTGGATGTTGTTACATTAATAGCTGTGTTACAAATGTGACTTAACATTTTATTTCCATACCTGCACGTATAAAAAACTAACGTTCCAGAGGGGGAAAAAATGCCTTTGCAAATGGTGCAAACTCCCTCTTTTTTCTCAACGATGTGTTTCATTTGGATTTTGCCACCACTAGTAAAATATACCACAAGCAAAATCTTTGTATTTTCCTGAACACACAGTGTGAATGCTTACAGTGAAGGTACCGATACTGTCATGACTGGTATTGCCAACAGTGTTTTCCATACGTGCCCACCCCTACGGTGGTCAGGTGGGTTAGGGAACTAGCCTTGCAAAGCTGCCCTTAGAATGCCCGTGCAGACATCTGCCTGCCTGTTTCTGTGCAGGTGGCCGATGGTGCCGGCAGGAAAGGGAGGGAATGAACACAGATGCGCACACAAATCCTGAGGAAAAACATATTCACTTTTTGCCTCGCGTAACCCAAGACTGATGCGTGCCACAAACAAACACAGGTCAATGCATCTTTTTTCTTTAACACTACACCTGCTTTTAGTCCTTTTACCCCACCCATACTCATTGGCTTAAAAGGTGACATTCTTCGCAAGACTTGCAAACAAAACTATTTTCGGTGTGCTGAGGTGGGGAGGCAGATGCAGGGATGGGAGTGGGGATACACCAAAGACAGGCACATTCGGATGTCTCTCTCACAAGGCTGCCTCTCAATTTGCAAGGGAGCACCTCCTGCTTCGAGAGCCAGATGGCTGCGGCACCACCTAATCCTTTTATTGCCAGCCCCAGGCACTTAAAAAGTCAAAAGTCAGCCACACGGCTGGCTTGAAAGCTCATGTTACTTTAAAAAAAACACAACTTTCTCTTTCCATCCCTGTTTTGAGTCGCAGAGGAAGAAGTAACATTTTCATGACCTTTTGCCAGCAACTACAGAAGTTAGAAACAGCCCTCTGTCACCAGAAGCTGGGATTGTTACACAGTCACTTCAGAAGCCTGCGTTTTAAAGAAAAGCATGAAACTCTGCAAGAGATGCTAACACGGTATCACAGCAGGACAACATAAAGACCATCGCAATTTTAATTACATAAGCATACTCCTTCACTTTACATTACTAGTTATTTTTAATTACTCACAGACGCGTGAGGCTATTAAATTGGAGGGTCAAATCCTGCCCTGGCATATCACTGGAATTACATCTGCAACAAGTCTGGCTGCTTTGAGTAAACCGGGGGTGGTGGTAAGAGATGTGCTGGACTCCCATTTTACACTTTGAATACAAGTACCAGAAGATACTCCCCATCACCTGGGGGTTTTTGACTGAGCCATCACAGCAACTCTCCAGTCCTCACAAATGAGGAGAGCTGCAGCCAGTCAGAGAGGCAGCCGAAATCCTAAACGCTAAAATGCATCCATGGTTTCCCACGTCTAGTGAAAACAACCAGAAGAAGTAACAAACGCAGTCCTGTGCACAACACCACAGCATCCAGCATATCCACCTTATGACTTGGCGATACATTGCACCTCAGGTAGTTTTACTCTGTGGATGAAGAGGATTTCAGCCTCAACCGTATAAACACTTGCAGACAGGGATAACCTTAAGCATAACTTCCAGTCAGCAGGACTCCTCATACTTAAAAAATCAATTGCATGTGCATTTATTGAACCAGAGTGCAAGTACGGTATATACCCCACTATTAAACTGCAAACACTTCTAAGAGAGAGAATGGTCACCATCTCCACTTGAACGATGCTCAGTGCAGCACTAAGGAGTTAAACTTGCAATAGTATAAAATCCCCTCCATGCAAAGTATTACCTATGCAGCTGATGCTCAGTCTTGTATCTTTACTGGTGCTCCTTCAGATTTTCTGTGGTAAGCAAGCTAACTTTCAGATTTATACCAAAGTAACACAGGACAGGACTCATCTCTGGGGTCTGCTAAATTTTTACCAGTGCTGCTGTAAAAACTGGACTTGTTTCACAAATGAACACTTGGGAAGAAATTGTATTCTGTAGGAAAATTTCAGATAGACAACAGAACCATAACTGATTTTAAAAAAATGTGTCTTCCAAAGTAAAAATCTGAATTAATTGCTAAAAGTAAGACTCCTGCAAAGTAAGATCAAATTTATAAAAGAGAAGGCAACAGAAAAGGAAGTTAACTGATAGCTTCCAAAATTGTCCGAGAGAGGCAATCACCTTCAAATCAACTCAATTTTCAATAGGTATTTCACTTTTATCAAGGAATGGCAGCACTAAACCACTCCGACACGCAAAGTTGCCAGACAATGGCTAGACTCACGTGGGTCACAGCCACATTAGGGCACTGAGCAACATCAATGTGAAATTAATAGCTACAAGTCAGGTCTGCTCTATTTGATAAAGGTGTTTTTTGTGGAGCACTGTATCATAGCACAACTTGCAATTTATGATTTCCTGAATCCAAAAGTCTCCACTGAATTTGCACCAGACGGCACCAAAGCGAAGGCTTTAATGCGACCTGGAGTCTCTGCTGGCGAGACTCTGGCTCCTTAAGTTGCTAAATGCTTGCTCTGATCTGTTGTGAGCCTCCTAAAGGGCAAAGCTTCTGCCTGAAATCCCAATTAGAAGCAGCCATTAGGACAGACATCTAACACCCACGCATAATTTTCATGACAAAATAGTTCCTTAGATTACAGTGTGACTGAAGCTCGAAAAAACACCATCCCTTTTCCCTGGAGAGCACCCTTAGTGGCGACCCCAAGCATCTGAATAACACACACAGAGAACACAACGTTTTTTTGTTCTGCGCACCATTTGCTCCGTTTCAAACACAGAGGATACCGGACTTCCCCCCGTGGAAATCCTTCTTCCTCCCTGAACTACTGGCTGCCTCAGAAGAGTACAGGCACAATAATGACAGATTACAGCAGCCTCACGGATTTTATGTAGGCAGGAGGAACTTCACAGAGAGATTGCGGGGGGGGGGGGGGGGGGGGAGCG
>NW_008824930.1:3374532-3380028 GCF_000699105.1 Pygoscelis adeliae
ACACGGACACACCCCACTCTCTTGTTTCTAGATTTCTCTGTGAGAACTTGAGTAGGACTGTGTCAGCTTTGCTACTGTGTCTTAAAAGTGTTGATTTTCCTGGCTTAGGAAAGTGTTTTGTGGAAGACAGGTACAGAGAAAGAAAAGATGAAAAACAGGTTAAGAGGATGTGAAAAAGTAATTTTTTATTTAAAAACCAATAAATTCTCTCAATGTCTTAGTTTTTTTAAAATCTGCTCTTTCACTCTTAAAATGAAGTCTTGGCAACTTTACTCGGGAGAAAAGCAGCAGAAATTAAAACGAGGTCAGTCTTCCCCTGTTTTACCGTGGGTTTTGAACTTGTTTTCACATCCTAACATGTACTGATACTTCGTCAGAAACAGGGGGGCTTATTAAGCCAGGTATTTCTGAAACAGTCCCCATGGTCTCCTGATCTCAGTTACCAGCTCCACAAGACAAAAACAATGCTGGGCTTACCTCCCAGACAAATTTGAAAAGTGTGAATAAATTAACTTCTAATATATAATCTAGCTGAACTGATATGAAAATTTCTGCATGCCCATTGTTTGCTTTCTTTAAATCACATTACTCTCAGCGATTCTTATCCACACGTACTGCTCGGCAGCCTTTACTCGTGGGGAGGATTCAAGCCAATAACCCGAAAGAAGTGAAAGGGAAACACCTGCACTTGCAATAGGAAAATGCACTGTAAAGCCAGGACGGGCAGGGCGAGGGCAACCTCCCTGTCAAATCCAGAGACTTCAACTGCAGTGCCATGTTGGTCACCCTCCTACCCCCAACAAACCATTTCACCCCCTGCTCTTCTAGCCATCATTTCTTCAGTTGCTTGCACCGTAAACTTTGATGGCATTGGCTTATTCAACAGTTTCAACCTCAGAATTGCTGCGCTTCCAGCACAAGGAGCATGAAAACTTGTGCCCGTCCTGTCCAAGGACCTGGAGCTTCAGGTCCCGCTGACCTAAGAGCACACGTATTTCAAGGAAAGAAACCCTCTATGGTGTCCTCCAGCGGGCAGCTAGCTGTAACTGGAACAGGTTCAGGTTAAAACATAGACAAGTTTGATGCCTGCTTTGTTTTTGAAGACATTCCCTTACTGTCCCAGAGTATTTGTGTCCACACAGACAAACACCATGGGAGCATAGGAGAACAAAAACAAAGAACATGCCACAGCTAAAAAGTTTATTTGGTATTTCTACTGTATGGCACTGGCAAGTGAAGGAATACCTGGATAAACCTGAAATAATAGTAAGTGTTTTGCATGTCCAAAGTTTCCCTGGCCTTTATCCACACACCCACCCCAAAAACCCATAAAAAGCCTTTAAAAATTACTAACACTGCTGGTGGTAACTTGTTAGAAAAAGAGCATGGGTATATTGCAAAAACACTCGTGCCTCAAAAAATTCTGCTCCAAACTCCAGGCCGGATTTCACTGCAAACTCAGTAATGATATGTTGGCTCTTTTATACAACCTCTACAGGTCTGAACGTGAAAGTACTGCATTTATCAACAGCAAGCATTTACACGATTAGCTGATCTTCTCTTCAACTCCAACTACTGCATCTGACCTGCGTGACTCATCTTCCAGCCCTGAGTATTTCAGATAAGAGACAGACTCTCATTAGCCACTCTCATGCCACAGGTTAGAGTTGCCCATGCTAAAAATAACACTGTATAGAAGGAACACTGTAATTTTAGAGTTTTTCCACTGTACCAAAACAGTCAAAGGAGGAGACTCAAAAAACAAATATGAATATGCTTTTGTATTTATATTCAGCCTGTCATACAGCTTACTTTACAAGCAAGGACATCTCAAGGGTGTTTTTAAGACAACAACCTTGAAGCAGTACATTACCACACTGACCATTTGCACTAGTGTTTAAAGATTTCAACTAGGTCAAGACAGTGCTGAGTTATGTCCATCTACAAAGCTGCTGTAGTCATATTTCAGGTCCCACTTGTCTATATATAACAAAGGTAAGAGCTGGAACTAGCTTCATTGTTGGAGAAAAGACACTCAAATGATTCTGACCGGCTTGCTGCGATTTCATGCTTTCGTCAACAAGAATCAATAAACTCACAATCCTGGAGCTATTTAATCTACTTTTTATTAGTCATTATCACTGTACTCTTGCATTTCAGAGTAATCTTCCTTTTGTTTGGTTTGTACGGACTAAATGTTACCCCGAGTAAACACACAATAGCCTCTTTGCGAACCTTCCTTTCTAAAGGTATACAGAATTTCTTCCAAAGGAAGACAGAATTTGTCTGTCTCTCTCATGCAAGCCCAGAGGAATGCTACCTCCTCAAAATGACTGATTTCTTACACACTGGTTAAAACTTCATGGAATAGGAATGGATTGTTAGAGGCACAGGCTTGAACACCGGAGATACTGAAGTTTTCTAAGTGCATGTTTTGAGCTATCTATGCGATTGCCTTAATTTTCAGCTGAAGTGAGCCCTTGTTGCTTGAATACATTATTCAGGGAGTACATTGAAATGCACAGCAAGTCTCATGGGCTGTTTGTCCCAGAACAGCAACTGCAGGACCAGACATGTGAGACAGACAGCTAAGAGCATTTGGGAAAAGAGGGATTTAAGGTTTGAAGCTGCTCTGGCAGGGTCTCAGCGCACTGACAGAAGGTGCGACTCGCAGCACGGACCCCAGCTGGAACTTTTCATGGACCCTCCTCCTCCACCTGTGAGTAATCTGTTGCCATTTCATCTGAGGTCATCCTCACTAAAGCCTCCAGTCCCTGCAGACTAAACCCCAACCTGGCCTCATTCTCCCCACGCTGTGACCAGTCAGCAGGCTTCTCCTGAAGAAAATAAATCAGGCTGCCCTATAGCCACAGACATACCATGAAGAAACATGCTGTGAGGTACTAATTGCAAGGACAGCTGTCCTTCCTTACTGACCCCATGTCAAGACAGCCAACACCAACGTCACCACCGTTCATTACAACGGTCAAGAAAACAAATGCACGCATCGCTCCATGTCTGCTGAGGCTGCATACAGACCAACTGCAGATGGTGAAACCCTGACCCTCCACGTCAGTGATGACATCAAATAACTTACATGGACTGAGACCCCACTCTTATTTTTCTTTTCTTTTTTTTTCCCCCACTGTACTTTCACTCTTCCACGTCAGACTTTTCATCCACACCTTACAAGATTTTTTGTTATTTGAGAGTTTACTGGCAGGCTGGGCATATAAGTCCATTTCTATACTTAAAAGAAGTAAATAATGTTTTAGGATGGTTCCTCTAACATGATTTCTTCAGATAATGGTGTTTAGTATCAAGCATTTATTCCTGAAAGATATGAAGGGACAGAAAATTAGGATGAAAATACTTGAGAGAACCTGTTTAAAATGAATTTCATCTTGCATGGCCAAAGTCTGACATAGCTGTGAAACCTTTTCTTGTAACAATCTGTGTAAGAACCTAATCCCGTGTACTTCCAATACTTAGTGTAGTGTTCCTACAAGTAATCTCACACTTGAATATGTGAAACCCTCCACGTAGCTAGTTCTCACTGAAATGCTAACACAGTATCACTTCAGCAGTACATCCTGAAATAGTCTTGCAGATAACTTTGATCCACATTACCACAACTCTCCTTGCTTTCCCCGGTGACACGAAACTGAGCAACCTTTTTTCAGAGTGCAGCTCCATACAGGGGGAGAGAGGATACAGGGATGTTGCCTCCTCTTCTCTATTGCAGGCAAGTAGAAAGGGGGAGGTGGAAGAACCTCACCTCCAGCCACAAGAGCTCGCAATGCAAGCGTGGAGGGAGTTAACATCGCGCTCCACAGAAGGACAAGAGACATCAACTCGTGGAGCACAAGGAGAGCCGAAGAGGACTCTAAATCCAAATCTCACTTTATTCTCTGCTTCAGTTCCGGGCACCCACCTGCTGCTTCTCTAGATCTGATCACACCCTATTCCTTTAGGACCGCATGCCTGAATGCCATTTACGTCTTGAGACTCTTCTATTTTGGGGCATTGCTTTAAAGAGAATACTAAAAATTCTCTGATATTTCAGAAGTCAGTTTAGTGATTTGTGGGCTAACCTGTGCTCCTTAGCTACGTGACTGCTACTGAAATGTTGTGTCCTCCAATTTTGGAGCACAATAAAGGAGACTGCTACACTGGAAACCATTTAGATAAGAGCCATGAGAATAAAGATCTGAGTAAAAAAAAGCAGTAAGGGACTTCAATAAAAGCCTCGAGGAGCTCATCAGTAAGAAAGCTGAGAGGCCTTGATAGTAATCTGTGAGTAGCTATACCAAGAGCATACATTCAACAACAATTTCTAATATACAGCAGATAAAGGCATAAAAAGCATGAAAATCAAAGCAAGACATATCCAAACCAGAAGGCACGCCTTTTTCTCACTAAGTGTATTCACTGAAAGAGCTTACCCATGGCGGTGGGACCGTCTAAAGCCACCAGACACTTCAAAGAAAACACGGGATGTCCTCCTCTTTCCAGCAGGTGTTAATGGTTTCCTTAGAGTTTGCCACGCAGTGGGTTAGACTAAAAGATCTAACTAGTCCCCTTTCAGCACTCCCGTTGTGGAAAAAATACTACTTTCATTTATTTGAAGAAGCTTAGTGCTGACTTCTGTAACTTTTGGTACTGGGATTCCCAAAGACCGACTCTGCACCAGAGGGAAGAGAAACAAGACACAGAGCTACTGGCCTGCAGTGCACGGTGCAATCCAGAACCACGTTTCCCACATGCAAGCTTCGCCTTGGCAGGAAGCACATTCATTACTTGTGCAAGTATTTGGCAGTCCAGCAAGGGAAGTTTGGCTGAGATTTTACTGCGGCTGACTGTCTGTGAAGACACAGGCTGCAGCACTATGGACTAGCTTAGATTAAGTCATTACAAAGCCTTCACACATTCACCACGAAATAATAAAAGACTCCTCCATATTATCAGCTCCAATTGTTAAAAATGGGAAAAGCCCTGCAACGATCATGAATCAAACCTCTGCGTCTCTAAGGTTTAAAACAATAAAAAAGCTTGAGTTGTCTTTAATGGATTTAAGTGTGGAGCGTACGTGTTTGTTGTATGGCCATGAGGGCCAGCAACTTCCTAGCTAAAAGTCAAAATCAGATTCAAGCAACGTTAAAAAGTTAGCACTTGATGGCACCCCTTTTTCAATATTGAGGCCACACGCAGTTTCTCCTCCAACGCATTTCTCCCCTGCACACGGTTCATTCCCTCAGTGGCCCATAAAAGATGCCTACAAAGCACAAGGCTGACGTAATGCGCAGACTTGCTGCTCGGTGCTTTCTCAAGCAAGGAAACGTTCCAGTGTAACTCCTACGCTGAAAAAAAGATATGGTTTTATAAAATTATTTCCTAAGGAGCCCTTTCTCCTCTCCTTCCTGTATTGAGCCTTTTGTTTGAAAGCTGTAATGGGAAATGAGCCAGGCTTAAATCACAGCCAGTATCTGATACGTG
>NW_008824930.1:3380079-3415485 GCF_000699105.1 Pygoscelis adeliae
CTGAAAGGGCAGATTATTCCCACCCCGGTGCAGGCACAGGGCTCCATTCATGGCAGGGCTGCTGCCTCCGCGCTGCTGCCTGCAAGGGTGCCGTGACACAGCCCTCCTGGAGCACCCCCACTGCCTGGCTCCCCTGGGACCCCACACTGACCCCTGCCAGAGCGGCCGGCACGTGGGTGCCTCTGCACCAAAACCTCCCCATCGGGCTGGGCACGGTCCTTGCTGTTTTTTGTCATTAACGAGGGCTCACTTCAGTCTGGGGGAGCCCAGGACACTGGGGGATTGCCCAAGAGCTATGCTGCAGCAGACTTCCAGCGGGTGGTCAGGTGATCTCCTTTAAGTTTTAAAAGTATGAGGAAACGTGTGACGCTGCAGTTAAGATACTTTTTAAGTCTAGAGAGGGGAAATTCAAGTTTACAGAAGGTGATGGGGATCCCTGTGGGGATCCCTGTGATCAGCACAGACATCTACGTGGCTGCCAGTTAGAGTTGCGTGATGGCCCAGATAAATGACCCAGCTCAATCCCATGTAATCAGTATGTTAATTACTCCTACGTCTTATATCTCAGCACGTCTCAGATAGCGTCAGTCTAACTTTGGCATTTTTCTTAGAAAAAAGGTTCTTTGAGCTGCTGCTCTTGTATCCCTATACATTTTTACATTATAAATTCAGGACTTGCCTTGCAGATCTGCAACCGACAAGACTAGTGAAACGTGTATGTGTGTGTGTTTGGGAGGAAGGGACAGAAAATGAAGTGAAGACACAAGTTTATTCTTGTGTACATTCATTTCACAGAAAAAGGCGACAAATGTTCTCCTTGGACTGCTTTGTTACCACACAACAGTCCCGTCCCATCTCCCCATGAAGAGTTGGAAAGTCTCCTACTCAAGTTCTTTGATCTTTCTGAGAACCATGTCAAAATCAAATTAGATATTTCTGATAATTCTGAAATTTCCATCCTAAATCAAACCAAAAGCCCCTTTACTGATTTCTTCATATGTTACATAAACACAAGATGGAGGAGCTCTGCAGATCACAGCTATCTGTGCTGCCACAGAGGCCACGCTGAAGGTACAGGTGAGTCAACATCATCTTGGCTAGAACAGCAGATAGCTCCTGTGCTTCCTGCAAGGATTGCTAATAATTGCATTTGGTAGAGCAAAAAACCATTGTGATCTCATTGCTATAGATTATATATTGGCAATCATTTAACACCTGCAATGAAAGTCACCATATATTTTTCCCTTCACAAAAGAATTGCACAAACTACTTGTTTGTTCCAATTCCTATACATCTGTGAAATAAGAGTTAACTATAGAGTAAATTAACTTTGCTTTAGTAGCATGGTGCAGAATTACCCAAAATGGATGGCAAGAAACCTCCCTTAACACCAATATGGTTATCAAACTATTAACTGATCTAGCTACACACACACACACACACAGAGAAAGAGAGAAAAAATGAATTATAATAGATGGTAAAATTACATCAGGACCTAACTAATTTAACATTCAACCACCTTCTGAGTGATTTAATTGCAATGCCACTGTTCATCTCCACAAAGCCTGCAGAATTTACAGGCAGGGATGCTGGTCAATGGCCCTTTGTTTCTCTAAGGCAAGTTCCATCTTTTCTTAGTCACATAAAGCACACACCTAGTTGACTCTATCTATTTTTAAGATGATCCTGTGGACAACAGTTCTGCCCTTACTTATGGTTTTACAATCTGCTGCATCACATTTAAATAAGAATATGGCTCTTCCTGATATCCAGAAGTGGATTTTTTCTGTCCCTCTTCCTGATCTTCTGATCATGGTGAAAACACACTGTTGAGACTCCACGATTGGTTAGATGCATTTTAACTGCTGACATACCAGCGCTATGTTCTCCTGGGACTGGCCAGCAGCACGGACTCCACGCCACTGGAGCAACGGATGTAACAAGTCTTCCCTCCTCCTCTGCACAGACGAGTCACAACTTTAGGCTGGATACACAACTGTAAGGGAGCTGCACATATGCCTCACTCCTCTTCAAAGCTGTGTGACAAGAGGTATCGCGGCTCTAGGTACTCTGTTACGGGCTGCCCAGCACACCCACAGCAGCCTAAAACCAGTAATAACTTAAGCAAAGCATTTAGGTGTGTGCTTAGAGCTCATTGAGGCCAATGAGATGTACATGCCCTTTAAGAACCTGGCTGATATGAGACGCGCCAGGTTGTGCACGCCAGTGGTCACAGGGAAATGGCAATTTCGCATGGCTGAAGAGCCATTTCTCCCCTGAGAAATTCCTAGGCTGGCTTAAATATACAACAAAACATAACGCTTAATGATTGAGTCAGAAAGAGACACTGAAGATAGAATCAGCTTTCCAAAACACAACTTTGTTTGCTACGTGAATTGTTTGCTTATATTAAAAACTTATGTGAAGCTAATTTAAGTGCTAAACCACTTTTAACAAAAATCATCATTTCTTCCTTTGAAAGACTACTTAATTAATGAGGCTGGACACTGGGGTTTTTTGGCTAAGTATGCACAAATGGTGTGGCTGGCAAGCTGCAGATGGACATACTCCTCCGTTTCATGCTGAATCTGGGCCAGCCATTCAGTCGAGAAAGCCAGTATCGCAGAGGATTTGGCATTTATATGGCTTTCTGAAAGTGGATGTCTTCTCTCAACCCATCTACTTTATCTCTGCTTGACTATTACAAGTTTTGAGACCCCCAAAAGCCCCTACTTACCACATACTTCACGTTTCCTAGATCTACAGAGACTAAGTTTCAAAAATGCCACAATAGATCTCATGTAAATGGTGGAAATATAACATAGCACTACGAGTTTGGTGAAAAGACTTGCCTTTTCTACACTGAACGTTGCAAAATGCTCACAGGTGTGTACGACTATCCAAGGTGGCAGCCAAAACAAAAAACTTCCCAGTGTCCCAAATGATTTACGTGGTGCAGTGGGCTTCTTGGCTCACCAGCAGCTTCACAGACCTGAACAGAGCGTACGCTTACCCCGTGCTTGGGACTGAACAACAAAACTAATAACTGTCCACAGAGCCTGAGGAGTTGCGGTGCTACCACCTCCCCAGCAAAACTCCTGTGAGCGGCACCAGCTGGCCAGCTCCCTATTGCCTGAATGGGGAACGCACATCAGGAGCATGGAGGAGACAAACCAACAGCAGCAACCTCAAACCTCATCACGCGTCAGCCAAAAACGTCCTGTAGTTTAGGCTGACTGCCGTCACACAGCTACGACTCAGCTGATGTCCTGAAACACGGACTTTACAGTTACTACATTCCACTTCATACAACTGAAACCACAACCTCACTTCTGTAATTCTAATGACAGTGTTAGGAATGGACCTGCCTTGCTTCTTAGGCTTATAAACTGCCTAAAATCATCAGAAACAGTAAATTCTGAGTGTAAGTTAGACAACAAAGATAAGATGCTTTGAGGCGCTTTCAGCAAGCATTTCATGTTTCAAGTTTCATCTTACGAGGTGATTGCAGATGTTCTGAAGTGTACTTAGTTCATACAAATTCATCACAGTGAGGTTTTCCCCCATGAAGTCTTTGCTTCTTCGCCGCATCCTGCGACTAAATTAAGAAAAGCCACATATATATACACACACACACACACAAACAGATAGATACAGTTAAAGAGAAAAAAGTTTAGCAACTGACCCAAGTCTACTCTTAAATGATATTACCTTCTGCTCTTGACATGGATTTTGTGTTCTGAGGGTAGCTCTGACAAAGATCTGTGAATAGTTGGGACAGTACTGTAACTTTCAGGTAATTCCTATCAGTAATCTAGCTGTATTGGAAAAAAAGTCATTGTTGTTATGCTTCCAGTTACGTTACAGGTTGTAAATACATTATTTTGAATAAGCCAGCAAATGAGAAACAAAACAAATCTTATCTTTTTTGAAACTAAGCAGTTTTAGCAAAAGAAATACTGAATACATATAACTGATGTTCCACAAAACAAAAATACCTACATTTTGACCTACCACCACTGTTACCACTTGGGGCTTAAAAGGACACATCTTAACATCAGTGAGAGAAGAACAACTACAAGTTATGAGAACCCCCTTTCCCAGTCCCATAGGCACTTTATGAGATCGTATCTCCTCCATCTAGATTTGCAAGGCAAATCTTGGGTTGCTCTTCTTGAGACCAGAATAAAACTCCCATAGACTTCAATGATGCAGGATCAAACCCATTCCCTTCATAACAGGTTCTCTCAAGCAATTTTATCCTAATTTTCTACCCTGTGGCTGAATTCTAATGTTTGCAGAGGCAAGCTCTTTAAATGGGAAAGCAAGGAGCAAAATGCAGATCCCAGAAGCAAAGGCAATCAGTGGTGTAGAACAGAGCTATTTTGCCTGCTGGGTTGGGGGGTTTATTTCATCGGGGGTGGAAGAGGGGAGTTGACACAGCAAACAAAGTCAAAATACACTCCTGTTACAATATCCTTTCCATTACTACTGCAATTAGCTTTTTTTTTCCCAAGCATATTCCATTTCCTGTATTTCTATGGCAAAAGAATTACTGTCTCAAATGTGCCCCATCAAGTTTCTCCAGTAAAACTACAAAATTAATTTAGACTTCTGAGTGCTGCAGATATCTCGCTGGACTCCCCCCACTCCCCAACACGCTTGTCCCCAGTGTCGCTTTCTTATCACGTAATCAAAGCAAAACTACAGCCATGCCTTCTGCCTTAAAAATTACAAGAATACTACAGTCCTAAACTTTACATAGCTGGTTTTCCTGAGTCTATGCCACGGATGGCTGAACAACAGAAAAGATCTTTCTCCGGAAAGCAGCCTATCACTACAACACAGGTCTTCCCCCCTCTGCACACACAGCTCTACTTCTGCTGACTTTTTCCCTGCGCTGTGAACAATCACTCCTTTAACTTTCAAACAGAGTGTGATTTATTAAAGCAGACTGCTTGGCAGCAAAGCTCTCCTGGTGTTCGAAAATATGATTAGACCAGTAAATTTAGTCGTTTTTTCATAAACCTGATTCTGCATGCATCTACCCTCTTTAAAAGAAAATACAAGCCCAGAAACATTTCCAGTACAGCTTGCTCAGCCAAACTCCAGGCACTTTCTTTTCTCTTTCTACAAGTCCACTGCAGCTCCAAGTATGCAAGATTAAAATTATTTAAAAACCTACATGAATTAAATCCCTTACCTTTTAAAGCTTTTTCACCCTTCAGCGTTCGCCCATTGTGAAAAACTCAATCTTAGCAGTTGCAGCTATGCACACACAGACACACACAGAACAGGGCTTTCTTCAGCTCACTGGTATTTCAAGTCTTTCATGTGATATCTTTGGCTGTACTTGCTTAATTCATTCCTGATGCTACTCAAAGGAAGTCAAGCCTAGCGAGGGCTGGCTCTACAGCAATTGCTGTAGGTATTCCTGACTAACAGGACACAAGGGCTAATCTCACCTTATAGGCATCAAGAATGTAAATGTATTTCACAGCCAACAAATTCCTAAACCTGAAGAGATAAAACGCACAAAATGCCCTAAGACACATTTTAGCAAGGGAGTTACGAACATTAAAGTTTTTGCTAGAGAACAATACTCTGTACCCCAGCTATGCTTCTGGAGCTCTAAGGATGGCTATTTATCATGGACTGTGCATATTCCCTTGGAGTAGTTACCATGAGAACACAGCAAACAGGATTTGAATGTAAATTGCCATCTAGAGATGTGGAGGGATTTTTTTTTTGTAGTTAAAAAAGAAAACTTCCAAAGCTTGATGAAGCACACACTTTTTCCATGCATACATTTGCATGACAATGCTTGCAATTCAAATACTTGGTAGAGTGCACAAGAAGGAAGAAAAGCCAAGTTCTTTGCTCGGTATTTATAAAAAGCAAATACTTCAGACTTGGGATCAGTAGTTGCAGTTCTACAAATGCCTATCCATGTCACACAATCACATATGAAGGAATTCATAAAACACAAAAAAAATCCATTAGGTGGCACGAAATGCAGAATTATTGCAGTGCCTGATGTCAGCCGGAGACGGTAAGACCCTCTGCTGCTGACAGATCAATTGCTGCAGTAGTCAAAATCCTTCTCACTTCTAAATATTACACTGAACTACACAGCAAGTGTCACACTGTAAAAATACCCCACCCCTAGGTATTTTATTTTTCCCCAGAATTGTTCTGGTACTTTGCTGTTCAGGCCACCTCCTCCCAAGTCCCTCCTGAAGCAGCGTTTGCTCCCCATGCGTCCCCCCGACCCTGCTCACAAGAGCACACAGCCACGGTTACTATCTGAGATCCAAAAACGACTCCCACCACTTGTGGACAGACTCCTACCAAATGGTCTTTCTGGGAAACTTGGCAACTGTGCACGTACGTGCTGCACAACATGCAAAAATCTGTTTGCCTGCACTGCCTGGAGTTTGATGCAATCTTTACAGCACAGCGTCTGCTCCCTCCCCGGCAGCATCCCATCTCAGCTCTCTATCCCCAGCCTTCAATACCTCAATTTTAAACTCCTCAATTTTAAACACCACGGTCACTGAAAGACAAACTCTAATACACTTAGCAAAGGGATGCCTAGTCAGCCCGGCTTAGTAAACAACAAACCTTGATGAAGAAGGAGGACATGCCTATCTGGGTGATTGCCTGGAGAAAGGAATGACCTACTTCAGCCCAGCAAGCAGCAACGCTCTGAGATGGGGACAAAGGGACAACCCAGTGGCTCCTGGGCAGCATAACCGACACGCTGCATCGCGGATGGGAGCGATTTTTCGGAGGCGACACAGAAGACAGGCACTGCCTGTGCAGCATGAAACTCCTTGCAGCAATTGTCTTGTTCTTTCAGCCAGGGATTCAGAGCCACGCTTAACATTACTGCCAGCACTTTGCGAGCAGGAGCAATTGCTTTCCTGACACCCACTCTCCTTATCACTTTTACCTAAGGAGTCTTCTAGTGCCTGACCTAATTACTCAAGTGATGTGCCAGAAAATGATGCAGCTGGGACATACTCCACAAGTCTTGATTTGAAGCTATGTAACTCTGCAAAACCCAAGGCAACAAGATCCAGGTGGCTGAATTAAGCGGCGTCGGCTGTGCACGATGCCACACCTTATGACTGCGCCTTCCTGATTACGAACAATAAAGCCTTATGAGGTAGTTACAGGGCTATGGATAAATAGTTTGTATTTGGCCCCGTGCACTTATTGGCCTGCGAGATCAGGCTAACATGCTACGTTTTTGGGAAATGGTTGCTCTCCTCCCAAAGGATGAGCCCGAACAGCAGCTCCCTGAGCCTGACCCAGGCTGCCCCAGCAAGCCCAGTCTGTGCTCAGAGCCAGTGCCTCTGCTTCCTCCAGAAGCAATGACAGCAGCAATTGGCAGCCAGAAAGCCTTCTTAAAACAAGTATTTACTGAGAACAACTGAGATTAAAGAGAGATTTTTAAAATAGGCAATAAGGATCTCTAATACATGAGCTGCTTATACAGCTGTAAATTAATACTACTAGACCTTAACTTTCTACAGATAGTACTGCACACGCCCAGTAGTTGTACCTGGCCCATATGATCTATTCCCTTTACTTTCGAAGTATACAGAGTAGCTATTAATGTGATGATCAGGCTTTCTATTCCCTTTTTCTTACAGATAGCCAGTCAAATTTACCCTGTGATCTGCTAGGTCCCAGCACCAGAGAACACTGCAGCTTCACTACAGAAGGGCTACTCCAGGGCTCTGCAACTAAATGAGGAAACCATAAAGACACCTCCATTCAGGGCCTAACACTTTTGAGCTTTTAACTGCTGGGCTCAGCATCTTTAAAAACCCACAAAGGCATCTACTCCCCAGTAAGGAGACCCAGAGTCTGCTGAGTGACTGAGGTTGGTGTATAAAGCAAAGTATAAAGTAAAAGTTGTGGATACAACTGCAGTGGGATGTGCATAGAAGTTTGAAGCTGGACTACTTTATTAAGGATAATTTTTAAAATAAAGACTTTTAAAAGTAAAGTTTTATCCAGATGCTTAGCAATCCTGTGCTGAAGGTACAGCAGAATATCCTTGAAGCTCAGAGTCTCCCTCCCTGCATCTTTCAAGGTTTTAATGTCAGTGCTGTTCTCAGTGCAGCAGCATTAGACTTACACTGCCCCTACCCGTATTTCTGCAAAAAATCTCTCTACAAGGCAAATTCAGTAATTCCTACAGTCAAGGCTCAATATGACAATATTGCAATTCCAGCTTGACAACAAGTTCACATACTGCATTCACTGAACTTGTACCTGCTCCACACCCTGCACACAATCATCCTCGCAGATGGGGCCAAGCTGTTCTCTCATTGTTCCTTTGTACCACGTTCCGGAGCTGTACTTCTAACTGGTGTTTAGCTTGGTAACATGCTATACTTACCTTTGTAATGATTCAGAGCTATTTTAAGAGCACAAGTTTAATTCAGACGCCAAGCGAAATAGGTTTGCATCTTATTTTGTATTAGGGGACATACTGCTTACTATTCCAGGATGTCTCATGGCTATTAATGACCTATGCCTCAAAGTACATTGCAGGTGCCAATAACCTTGATCCCTTTAAATGGCTCTGTCCCCAGAAGCAATGTTAGCAATCTTACTACCTTGATAGTAATTTTCCCAGAATGAATATGCAGCATGATAGGACTCTTAAGCAGCAGTAAGCCTCACAGAATTTATTACAGACCTTTTTCTACCAGTCTTCCTTTGAATTGGAAACTTATTACTAGTTTCACTTCTTCTGTTGCTTCCTGTAACCCCTACCCTGCAGTAGATTTACAATACAGGTTTAATTTTGTCTCATTTCTTTACCTTACCTAATTAAATTTTAAGATTTAAAAAATTAATATAAAAAAACCTGCAGAGAAACAGAATTGCCCCTTCAGAGCTCAGAAGCATCAGAGAAAGTGACTTTTATCTTGCCAGTGGCAAGACCATCACTGCAACAGAGGAATGAGACAGACAATAAATGAGCGCACAGGGAGGTGAGTAGAGACCCTGCAATGCTGTTCAGGTGGGACACACCAACACAGGTTTCCTCAAAAAAAAAAAAAAAAAGAGAAGAAAAAGTTAAATTCTTGTCTGTATCAAATATTTCATGCCAACTCTAATGAATCCAGGATTTTGCCCACCAGGACCAAACTGGACTTAGATCTGTAACCGAAGAGATGTGCATGAGAGAACAGCTGGGTCTGAACCTGTTGAAGTCTCAAGAACAAGGAATTATGGAAGCAAGCTGTAATAATCGCGATTTTTAAGAGACCAGCACAGATGAGGCCATGCAGATGCTGGAGGTGGGGGCCACTCGCAATGATTATGCCAATATTATGCCACTCACTATGATTATGCCAATATATTTTCTGAAGAAAAATCCTAAATGGAGAAGGGAACTTGAGAAGGCACTTGAGCCAACCTGCCTGAGGCTGGCTCCTTCTGGCCAACAGGAAAATTTCTGCCTCTGAAACAGCTTGCATAGGAAGTTCAGATCTTAAATTTACCCTGAACTGTCTCCTAAGCAGCACCAAGGCTTAGCAACTTTATTAATAGCAGCAAGCTGGAAGAAACATTCAGCTGATGGTTGTAGCAATGGTTGGAGCTTGTTTTAAAAAGACAGTCTTTTTTGTTTTGTTTTTCTGTTGGTTTTTTTGGTGGTGTTTGGTTTGGCTTTTTTTTTTTTTAATTTAAGGTGCACAAAAAAGGATAGATGGAGACCAGAAAAGGCAAGGTTGCAGGGAGGAATCATTATCGAATAGAACAGGAGGCAGGAAAAGAAACATGAGATCAAGAAACAGAGAAAGATGCATCAAAGTTCAAAAGGATGAAATGATACGTAGTTCTGCAAGCTGCATTGAAGATAAGGGGAGTTGAGGAGAAAGACCCTTCATTAGCAGAAAATACTCATTAAGCATACCAAATGGAAAAGTTTCCACGTTATGGCTAGTTCAGAACAGACTGGAAACTATGAAAACAGATACACTGATTGTTCAGGGGTCTCTCAAAGATTAATAGGTCCTCTGTTCTTCTGTCTGAGGCCTGCTCGCTGAAATGTCTTGTGACAAAAGGTCATGTACTCTGTGTGCTCCCTTTAGGAAATTGCTCTTATGAGTGTAGATCCTGCTTTGATATGTAAATGTTCAGTGGTTTACTGCATATGCTGAGTTGTTTTTGCTTGCCACTGTAACATATTTAAAAATTAAACTTTTAATCAATTAAAAAATAATCAAATAATTACTGTAAATTATCACATCTCTTATCCAACATGAATAGACTTTAATGTCTAGAAGAGCAGAGAAAGTACTGTCTGCTGCACGTTCTGCTTTTCAACGGCTTGAATTTGTCTTCCATCTGCTCAACCTCATTCACCTACACAATTCAAACATACTTCCAGAGTAAAACAGCCCTCAAGCACCACCACCTCCTCCCCTCCAGAGTTACAGAGGATGCTCGCTGAAGGTGTGTCACCTATTCATACTCAACCCAGAGAGCAATGAGTAGCTTGAGAGGCTTTGCTTCTGATAACAACTTCTGCTCTTTCCTTGCTGAGTCTCTCTGGTCCAGCTCTCCTTTAATGCTGCGTATTTCAAAAAAGCAATTAGAACACCCCTTTCACATAATTTGTTATTTGGCAAGCACTGTTTAAGTACTTAAAGTTTAAGTATTTTTTGAAGAGTGACATTTTAGCATTCCATATCACCATCACTGCAGAGTAAAAACTATGGACGGAAGACACAGAGGAAAATGCTCAGTGAAGATTTTTACTTTCTTTCAATCCCAGTTTCTCCAGCTCATCTGAACGTTTCAAGCAGTTATGTTTCTAACCAACCCTGCACAGTGAGTCACATATGTGGTAATCCCTGGTAGTCCATGCACAACTAACGTGTCCCTGAGCCGTACTGGTTCAAAGCTATGCAAGTTGACCCACCTTATTTTCCTCTGTCTAACTGAAAAGAAGCAACAAGTTGTATGACAGGATGTGATGTGCATCCACAGAATCCAGCTGAGCTACAGAGGAGCCAAATGCCTTTCACATGCCTGCTTTCTGTACCTGCACCGTTGCAGAAGGAGCAACACCAACAACGTCACAAGATTGGCACTAAAAATCACTGTGTCTGTGAGGCACGGGGGAACAGACAGCAGTGCACAGCAGACAAAACAGTGAATCACAAAAACGCGTTTTGAGAACACTTCCCTGAGTGAAGAATGCCATCGACAAGTATTATATATGGCTTGCTTTCTCATTTTAAGTCTTCTACTGAATCAGCTACAACGGGTAAACTGTGTGACCCTTTTCTCTACTTTTGTTCTTCAAATAGGATTTCTTATTTGGTAAAGCCATCGAATCAAAGTTAAATTTGCAATCAAATTAAAGCAAATGGAAAACAAGGACAAAAATTTCTGTGTAAGATTTCAGTGACATTTTATATGTACTTTGAAAGGGATTGTCTATAGGAATTTCCCAATCTGTTCCTGCATACACTCCTGCAATTATATGCGGTTTCCTGAGACTGAGGCTGTCTCAAGCTCCTTCTGCTTGCACAGCTGCTAATTCTGTGAGAACTTTGTTTTAATGATAGTAAAATATATGTGCAGATACAGTAGCATATGCCAAATTTGTCAGGGATGGAGCATTCTAGTGGGAAAAGACTGGTAGAGCAACAAGGAACATGGGAGTGGGTACTCAGCGGTTTCCTTGCTATAGAAATGCAACAAGCGCTTGGTTCTTGCGCCAACCATGGCAAATCCTTGTGACTTTGGTACTGTGGAGATGAGCCTTACTCGGATGCAAAAGGACAAATAAGGAAAACACGTGAGTTATTGAAATTCTTTTTATACTCCAGTGGCAGCAGGTGGGCTTTTTAAGAGTCATGGGGCTTCCAGGCAGAAACAGGAGCAGGAAAGAAAACAAGCTTTTCAAAACTGCCCTCCCTCAGTGATCAGGGCTTTTGCTACATACACATGCTCATTGACCCCAGCTGCTGGCCAAGGCGCTGTCATCCATGTGGGGTTTGGCTACCTGGTGGCTGCACACCTCAGAGTGCCAAACACTTCGGGATGCAGAAAGGAGGTTGTATTTGCTTCCTGGCTGTTCCCTTTTGCCAAGGTTCCCACAATCCGCATGTTATTTCACACATCATGAGCAACAGCGCAAAAGCAGAGTTAAAAACAGTTAGCAACTGAAAACATGTAAAGTTGAGGATGTACCACCCAGATAATACAAAAACCTGCAATGCAGTCTGCCTTGTTTGATGTTTTAGTGTCCTGATTAACCAGACATCCCAGAAAAATGTAACATGTAAAACTGGATTTATAGCGAAGTCACCTATTTCTCAGTTGCAATGTGAAAACCATAAACCAGATTTGTTAGCACCCCATTTTTGACCTAAGCAGACCATACTGAACAACGGTCTATAAAGCCACACACAGATGTGCAAAATCCCAGAACATCAGGACCAGGCTAACAATATTAACTTCAGCAATTACTACACCATTACCTCTTCATTTCTACAGAGCCCTCCAACATACCTAAGTCTTGACATTGCTTTTCATTATCTGTGACTCAAAAGACAAATCGATACAGTAAGCCTTAGTTTCCAAGTCTGTTTTAAAAAGTAAGTCTGTAACAGAACAGAACAGCCAGCATGAAGACACTGGTATTGTACATAAAATGAAAGACTAAGAGTCTGATGGCAGAGTTAGTCATTCACAGCAGTTTTGCTATATGCACCACCATTCACTTCCTATCGTGATTTAAAACAAACTTTATAGTTTTGACGTTTTCTTCCTAAAAAGGCTCTCACAGAGTTGTCAAACATGCAGCACAGCCTTCTACCTTCCTTTTATAACCACCCTTAGAGCCAGTCATTTATCAGAGTTGTGAGCAATGACTATTAAAAAGGTGCCTAAAGACATGGCCCGCCTACAAAACAATCAAAAGCCTTTCCCAGTGCCTTCACCTTGCAGAGCCTTTTACAAAGTCACTGAAGAACACTACCCTCTGCTTCACACAGCTGTAAATAACCAAACAGGCAGTGAAAGATTAGGCCTGAGACATACAGAAAAGATGGGCGTGATTTTAAGTCTTACCTTCTGCACGTTGGGTTTAATGCAGCGAACAAAGAAAGGATTTGAAGAACTCAGCGTCGCCATTAAAGAATGAAGCGATTCCTAAAACACAGGTAGAAAGAAGACAGCACTTCACAAGCTGACTTTTTGTACAAGCAAAATACCCCTGCAAAAGCTCTTGCAGCTTAGCATTGCAGACAATATCTAACTGCAACACCTAGTGGTTCACACTAGAAATTACCATAGTATGTAAGCTCTTGCCATACCATACTCTATGTAAGCTCTTGCTATACAGTGAATATACAGAATCAATACATGCATATTTGTTTCTTCCACTGGCCCTTCTGACCAAAACTATCATAACCGCTTTACAGTGAACAGGACATAAACAAGATATACAGAATGATATGAAGAAAACTGTTCATAAGGAAACACCAAACTGGAAAGTTGCTGTTTCAGGGATCTTTTGAATGACTGCTTAAGACTTAGGATTCACATTCCCAAATTGCTACAAGTCACAAGGAAGGATAAGGGGTCTAAGGTAAAGCTGAAGTAACCACAAAACTAGACCTCCTCTTTTCATTTCAACCACCCCTTACCCACTCATTTTCCATTTTCCCTGCCATCAGCAGCATTTTGTGTTGTACACAAAATTTACCCCCTCCTGCGCGGTCTCAACCTCTTACTAAAAGGACTGAAAACAAATGTACATCAAAAAGAGGGTAGAAAAAAAAGATAAAAAATTGTGAAAGAAGAGTTACATTAGAATACAGTAGCCATTGTTTTATCAATACTTGATTTTAAAACACTCCCCTCCCAAAATTAACAAAAACTGAGTAAAGGATAGGGTGGTAAAGAAAACACATCTTACTGAAAGACAATGCTAACAGCATTAAGCAGACAGTTTCACAGTTATTTCATGTGATAGCTAATTGCATTTAAGAATAAAAAAGAGAGATTATAAGATTTAGTTAAAAAAAACATAGAAGAAAACATGGGGTTTTTTCGTAGTTTTAGAACTCTGAATGACCCAATACACATTAGACTATCAGTTGTCTGAACCTCAGCCTGGAGATAAAAATCACAAAAATCCCTCAGTCCTTTTATGATTATTACTTTAATTACACATCCGCCCCTTTCCCTCCTGAGCCGTCATTCCATCTCTCATTCCAACTTGCCTCAGTCTGTATCACTAAGTATGATAAACCATTGTAAACTGAAGTCTTGCATTTACTTTGCAGAGATACAAATGACTGTACAGGAGCAGAGCCCAGGCTCTGAAGAGCTCAGAAAGCAATGATAATGTTTCACCCCTTAGGTGAAAGGTGGCACTGACTGCCAGGCAGCGGAGAGAATACAGAGCAGGCTGCCAAGGAGACAGAAGATTCCCTTTTTAAAGGAGCAACACTGTGTGTCCTACCGTATGTTTTGGAGCGAAACTGCCAATGGCAGTCTGTTACAACAAATTCTTGCCTTAATCTGCAAACCAAGGGCTTTCTTGATGATTAAAATGAAGCGATAAAGGCAACAGGCAGAGTTGTGGCTGTGCCCAGGAGCTGGTACAGAGCAAAGGGAGCAAACGGTGAAGTGGCTGGGAACATAAATGATAGTTCTTGGTTTGTTTGCCTTTGCCAGCCTACAGACCAGGAGTTGGGGGCAGCAAACATTAAACAGCCAGAAGATACAAAGACAAATATTTTTGTGTAAAGACAAATATTTACACCTTCAAAAAGCAAAGGCTTCATCTGTATTAAACCTGTGTGAACATTACAACATCTACAGACAACCAAGCCAGTTCTCAGACCTTTAGCAACACAGGCTACTACTTACACAGATTGGAAAAGCTGGTCAGTCTAAACAAAAATTATTTAATCTGTTTTCACATCCATCTGTGGTACAGACAGCCAGATTCTGCACGGTGCTGAATGTCTCTAAGTCACTGTCAGGTGACGAGCTAATCTGAAGTTTGCCCTGCTTTAAGCAATAGGCTGAAGCAGATGGTAAACAACCTCAGCTATTCTGTGTGCACCCCCAGGCCTGCATTAGGCAGGCTGTCAAATGAAAAGAAGAGTTAACCAACCTATCATGAGAATAAAACTGTGAAGGCAAAGTTCTTATCTTCAGTTGAAGTGAGATGGACTAATCCTTGGAAAGCTTTAAAACATGGGAAAAACACCCAGCCTAATTCTTTGAGAACAGGACGATGTGATGGTCAACCTCTTGTAAAGCAGTTCAGCTGGTTAATGGTCAGTTACTGCAGCTTTAGATAAGAGGCAACAGTATTTTGATTTCACGTGTTATCATGCTTTATGCCAGCCAGGGCCCTGACGGAGAAGAGAAGGAACTCTACATTGTGTTCTACCTTGCAAAGCAGCTGCAAAAATAGGGTCAATTTTTATACGGTAACATCTTAAAGGTCTGCTTTGCACAGGTACAAAGACTAAGTGGAAACAGTACCTTCTGCTATCCCAGACAGTTAGCAAATAATACCACCTCATCACAAGAAGTGGGTCTTGTCTGAGACGAGCGATGGTAGCACAAAGCAAGCTGTCCAAGGAATATAACATTAGCGTTTCTTAATAAAAGACACTGTGTGTGCCCCAGCATTTATTCCTTGCTGCTCTGTCCAACAGTTAGCAATAGTCTATTAGGATAAAATCTGCCCTCAAGGGGGTTGAGTGTGCTCCCTTTTTTATAAAAAGTGAATTAACAGTGCAAATGTATATTAAGTCAAACAGAATGAAAGACAACTAATCCAGACTTGTACTCATGCAATTTAGAGAAGGTTTTGTGCCAATCTTTCTCTTTTAAATAATTTGCAGATAGACTTTATGCTAGATTTCAATTTGGTGCCATTTTTGATGGCACGGCTATAAAGCCTCATAAAAAGGTGTTTAATAAAAATGCTCTCCAAAATAAGTTAAAAAGCAAGACAACACCTTAATGGGGTATTTATTCAGTATTTATTCTTCTTAGCATATAGCACTGCTGTAAGGCTTTGTGCCATTTCGTGGTTGACTTTAGATTAGAAAGGAAAACCAAGACCAGAGAGACCAACTTCATAGATGAGCTTTAAAATAAGAACAAGTAAGCAAATGGAAAGCAATAATAGTTTTGTGTGGATGGTGTGATGTGAAGGTTAATTTCTGCTTGAAGCTAGCTAGTATGGCCGATCAATTGACTAGTTAGTGCAGTTTCATAGAAGAGACAGCAATGTTCTGATGATGAAGTTTTGCCTGTTTTAATCTGCAACTGTTCCTTACTGAACACAGGGTTTATCTATCACTGATTAGCTACAGAGCAGAGACGACACATTAACTAACCTTGAACTGGAGACTGACAGTGGGTTTTCGGTGCTTGCTTCCACATTTAAGAGTGTCTTGATTGTTGCGACTTGAAACATGTTCAAATAGATCATAGATGAAATCAAGACTGAAATGGGAAGGAAAATGAAAATCTCTGAAGTATATGTTAACAGACTACAAGGTTTACCACTATAGAATGCAAAGAAAGCACTGTCCCTTTGAAAGCAGCTCCTCCATCCAAAAAACGCTTATTGATTTTCTCCATAATCTTTAATAAGCAATAGATTTTGCCTTTGCAGAATTTATGCAGGGGAGCAAAAAAAAACCCAGACCAAACCAAAGCAAAACAAACCAAGGAGATTCTTTCTTCTCCACTCCCAACACACCATTAGGGAAATGAAGTGTGAAGTCCTAGAGTCCTTAGAGCGTTTTACTCCACTCACTCAACCAAAACTCCAGCTGACTGTGATGGGAACTGTACCTGAACAAAGACTAAAAAACAAGACTTCCAGTTTGTTTGGGGCCGTAACACAAAATAGCCACCCACATGAGCTTCACTTTCAGATACCAGCTGTGTATGCTGTTTTCTACACTATCAGTCTGGTATCCTCCTCTTACCACTTCTACAGTAATGCAGACCTTTTAACTTAAATGGAGTCGCCCCAGATAGACGTTGGCGCAAGAGCAAAACCAGGCCCAGCAGCTTTAACTCATTTATTACTTCTACCTCCATACTTCAATTGACAGATGTAATGTCAGATACGTCATGAAACTAGAACAAACAACACAGAGGGAAACGCTTACTAGCTGTTTCCCCTGCACAGAAGGGCTTAAGGGATTTACAAACAAGCAACTCCCACAGCAAGGCAAGATGACCGGATGGGACAGGTGAGGGCAGCAGCCAAGACAGTGACACTCGGGCTCAGCTCCCTCCTCTTCTGTCACCCCTCTATGTGTCCTGGAGTTTCAACCATACGCCTATAGAAAGGGACGTGGTACCGCTCCGGCTCACAGGGTACCACTGTAAGGATCCTGAGACCTTACACAGCAGAATGACAGGAGTCGTTGGTACCGGAATGACAGGAATGTCAGGTACTAAAGACATCCAAGCTCAGACTTTTAGTAACATAAATCTTTATAGAAATTCTCCCTTTTGAGCAATTACTATACGGCAATTTGCACCGTGGTAGGTCCCTGACACTAAGCTTTCACCCAAATTAAGGAATGCCAGAAATGCAAGCAAATCAGGCTCTATATGAAGCAAAAAACCCATGCATGCACACTGCCTGTGAGGCACCCTGAAACAGTTAAAAAACATCACCAGCTTTCAGCATCCTTACCACTGAGTAGTAAGTGAGCTCTTTAGCAACCCCCTGGACGGAACAGGGAAGAGTTACTGTACAATGTGGGAAAACCCGTGAGTGAGAACTGATTACAGTCAGATCTGCTTACAGGCACCTCTGATATTTCTTCTATGCTCCTTTCAACTCTGTCAAGGTGTGACACTATGCAATGTCTAACATATTCAAACCCTGGCAGAATTAGGTGATATGACACCCCTTAGCATCATGTCCTAAACAAAAAATCGCAGAAACATACCTGCTTTCACGTAACAAGTTCAGGAGATCGTCTCTGAAAGTATCTCTGTTCTTCTCCAAGATCCCCCTGACATCATACTGGACCTAGCAGGGAACAGAGATGTTTCAAACAAAAAGCCAAGTAGTCAGGCACCTCTCACAACAGCGGTACTGTAAAAAGCACTGAGGGAACAGAGTGCTTTAGTTAATTTTGAGCAGCCTCAGGGTAAAATTAAGCTAATGAAAACTCTGTTTGGAATAATTTCAGCAAATAAAGAAATGAAAATTACCTCCCCAGCGTAGTGCTTGACTCCAAAGTTGTGAACGGCAACTCTTGGTTTTACATAAAAAAGATTGTTCTAATTGGAGGGGAAAGAAAAGAGAAAAATATTGGAGGGGGGGGCGTGTCAGGGAGTGGAATGATACAAAGGATCACATTACCGTCACAGCCCAGATCTAAATAAACCATTGTCTTCCAGTGAACTCCACGGAAGATTAGTGCTCCCAAAGCAAACAACCAACTTATAACAATGATAGGATTTGTTAGTCTGGGCTGCTTCAAATGAAGTAATAACAGATTTATAGTATCTAAAAAGGCATTATGCTAAACCTGAACCCATCTGGCAGAACCATCTATTAAAGGCACTTTGAAAAAGAAGGCTCTGTCTTAAACTGGCAATTATGAAGATTGGTGGAGATATGCTTGTATCCCAGAAATTCTTGAAAATAATTCTAGGATCACAAATAAAGGTAACACTAATCTGGACAGAGGAAACAGCAACCTTTTGGTAAATGACAAAGGTGAATACTTCATTAAATCAAGGGAAATGGAAGATCTAAGTAATCTGAGTTACTGCAGGTTGTCAGAGCTCTAACTAAGAGCAGAATTTAGCTTATTCACCAATATAGAAATCTTTAACTGGACAGTAACAAGCATATGTTCTTCCAGGTATCCGACTCAGTCTTGACAGCAAATGATATGGATTGCCATGGAAGTAGGATCACATCCAAAACCGCCTCTACAACTATGTGCCTGTATATTTGAACCATGAATTTCTAGAGAATCAAAGAGACCCTCCATAATTTGCACAGAATACACGAGCAAAACATCACATACAGCATGCTGGGTATTCAACTTCTCCAGCAAGGTGGAGTCAGTAGCTTGAGGAAAATGGCTCTCTTCATTGATGAGTGCCAGCAGGCCCAGTTTCTAGAACAGCAAGAACAGGCAGAAGATGAATTAGCGCACAGATGGACACAGACCTTGTCCCCAGTTTGGAAAAACCACAAAGTTCTTGAAGTAGTTGTGTGCAGAGAGGCACAAAACCACCTGTACATGACTAAAAACCCACTCACATAGAAGACTGCAATCCTGTTTTTTCTGGCAACGCTCCTTTTGAAACATACAGCATATGACACATGGGCAAAATAAAGAAAAAGAAGCTGCTGGAAGAAGCAACAGTTCTCCTGATCTCACGAGGTTTTAGGTGCATACAATGAGATTGCCCCAGAATATATCCTCAGCCTCCAAGATCTCCAATGATCAGGAGTCACTTAAGTCTGAGGAGTTTGTGTAAACAGCCCTTCAAAAATTTTTCTTCCATAAAATTATCTACTTACTTGTTGAATCAATGCAAACTTTTAGCACCCAGAGTGCCCAGGGGCACAGCAAAAGACACACAGTTTAACTGCGCAGTGCGTGAAACGCAACCCTCCCTTTGCTTTGCATATGCTTCCACGTAATTTCCTTTGACGTTCCCTACTTCTCATACTAGAAGAGGTTGTAAACAAAGCAAGCTACCCTGCAGTTAATGAATGGGTCCAGCAAGCTTCAGGTTGATACAGCCTCTCAGAAAAACACGGTTCTCCAGGTGCACATTTTAATAAGCCACTTCCCATCGGCCCAGAGCAGCTCCTGACAAACCACTCCGTCCTGACTGCAAGTCATGTCCTGGCAGCTGGATTCCCTGCCTGCTGCCATCAGCTTCTGTGGTCATCCAAACTCAGCAGCCACACACCCCGCTACAGAGATAAACTCACGCAGCCCACTTTGTACTGCTGGCAGAAGCACACACGAATGAAACTATGTAACTTCGGCTTTGTCATCCAGCCAGAGTTATCATTTCTAGGTGGCGAAATTAGACCTCGTCTGCCCGTCACTGCTAACGTTCCTACCAAAAACTCTGCAGAAACTTCATGCTCTTTTGCATCTTTCCTTAGTACAAATCAGCACAAACAAAATTATAGATGAAGCAAAAATTGGCAGGCAACAAATGAAGATTACTCGCATCCCAGGAGAAGCCATTATGGGAGCAAGACACTGTTGTTCTTTCTGCCCACTCTTTCTATTCTTTTTAATTATCTCCAAATATTGCTTTTGTATATAATCATACACTGTTAAAAGTTACAAGGAAAGATGCATATATTGAGCTTACAATATAATGTAGAATATGTCCACGCATGAAAATGATTTCATTAAAAGATCACTGTTTAAACATGCAAGAGCCACCATTCTCTTCACTTGTTGTTTGTGTTGATGTGTTTTAAAAACATATTATGTCAGAACAAAAACTAGAAATACGTACTTGTATCAAATTCTTTATTACCTTTTCAATAAGATCCAAGCACTCTCCATTGTCTGTCCAGTCAATATCCTCCCAAACTAGTCCTTCCCTAAAGAAAATAAGGAGGGCCTTTTTATTGACAACTACAAAGAAAAGCTTTTAAATATAGAAATAGGAGGAGCCGATGTATTTGTCTTGCAAAATACAGCAAAATCAGCTTGCTTTTAAAAAATGCACAGCCCCAGACTAGGAGATTTTCAAAGGAATCAAAGGTAGCTGGGAACCCAGATTTCAAGTGATATTTTCAAAATTCTTTCAAATTTCATCTGTATCTCTTACCTGCTGTATTCCAGTTGCTCCAAGGAAAAGATGTGCTTGTTGAAATACTCCTGAAGCTTTTCATTTGCATAGTTAATATTGAACTGCTCAAAACGGTTTACCTAAAGAGACAAGAGATTTTCAAAAATGCATACACTCCAAGTATTTTACTTTGCAAACAAGGAACTGGTTTAAGTCATAACATGTTTAATAATCAACTTACAGTGAAAATGACAAAGATATGTAGAACGGCAAAGCATAAATATCAGACAGTCCATCTGAATAAACTTTTGAAACCTACCTCAAAATTTTCAAATCCAAATATGTCCAAAATTCCAATGGACTTGAAGTCTTCCTTGCTTCTGATTCTGCTGTTGATTTTCTTAATGACCCAAGCAAAACACTGAGAATAAAGTGCCATAGCCATAGAATCTCTGCTGTCTATTGCCTGCATTAAAGAAGGAACACACAACGCATCAATCACCCCTGTAGCTGAGAACTTACCAGACTTCGCTGGTCAGCGTCCCTTGCACAGCATAAAGCAAGGTATAATGCAAGGAGGTTTGTATTCCTACATACCTTGACAGCAATTGTATTAACAGAGAGGCCCGATTTAAGCTTTAACAGTGTAAGTTACAACAGCTGTACATCTATGTGGCTTTAAAATTACATTTCAAAACTAAAGCATTCAAAAATCAGGAAATTATAAACTTAAGGCACGGAGGAAGAAAAGAGAAGGGTAGGAAATAACAGCTTAATTTACCCCATTCTAGAGGTAAGCATAATGTTATGTATACCTTTTCCTAATCCCCTTCTTGCAAATAATAAAAATATTTTTGCTGAAAATTTTCAAAAACGCCCACCTGACAAATGTCCATAATGAAAAATATCAGCCTACATGACTAGAATTTGGAAAAAAATGGTAAGCAATCAGGCTTAATAAGAATAACAAGAGCCGAACTACAAGCCCTGGCCAGAATGACAGGATGGGATATACAGAAATTTCTACAAGTCCAATTATACCCTTCCCAAAAAACTATGTAGTATTTTTGATAGCAACTCTGATGCATGATCTAAACTTCTGTTCCTGAGCGCCCAATGTTTTCACTGGACTTGGAAGTCCGAGCCATATATTTAACAGACCCTAAAAACATGTCAAAACTGAGATGCCTTTACCTGCTGTATACTAAGAGGTGTTAGGATTTCCTCTCCCCTGAGTATCATTGACCTCTGTGTCAACGCTTCAGTTAGCTGCGTGGAGTCCAACCCCAGTAGTTCAGCAGATCTACCCAGAGCTGGCAAAAGAAAGAGACAAATACAAATATGTCCTTAAATGCATAAGGCTATGAAACTTATTATTATTATTATTATTATTATTATTATTATTATTACCACCACCATTTAGGATGATGGGGATTGGAGATAAAAACACAACTAGAAACTCTAGGATATGTTTTTGCTGCTCATGAAAAGGCACAGTATCATAAATACGCACAACTGAGGGAATTTAGCAGTAGAATTCATCACAAGTCACAAATATTTATTTTCCTCTTAATGTTACATGTCAGGGATTCAAACAGTCTGCTACTTACACTAACATATCTTTCCAGATACAAACAGTAATTCACTCTTTGTCCACATGAACGCGTTTCAGCTTCCCTCGGGATGATGAGGATAAAGAAAACCAGTGAAATTTTTTTCTTACATGCATAATTTAATTTGCAATTTTGCTGTAATGTGGTATATATAAAGCAGTATGCAATGCTACTCTTTAGTGCCATATTTCAGCAAACGTTTAAAATGCTCACCAGCTGCCAGCCCAATCTTTAGACATACCAGCACACACTTTCAGATTTGTAATTGAGGTATTGAAAGCTCTAACAAAAGATACCTTCAGTGGAGATATCAGTTAAGGAACATATTGAGCACCAATGTTTTATCAGCTTGAGAATATTTCAAAGAAGGAATTAGATTAAAATGGAATTTCACTACTATTAATGGAATAAATATGTGCCCGAGGTCTTCCCTAATTAAGACCTAGGATCCAGCAGCAAACTAATTTGCCTTGTATGTCAAAAACCCCAAAATAACATTTTAATCAACATTTACAGATGCTAAAAAGCAATAAGACCCTTTCACTGTTTGAAAGGAAGCTCAGCCTTCTCACCTGTTTTAAAGGACACCTGTGCCCCACCAGCAGTGATGAACTCAACATTTCCTAGATGCAAAATGCCAGCCAACAGCCTCAAAACTTCTCGCACCTCCTCCTTGCTGAACTGCATCACTTCCATTGCAGTCTGGAATGACATGTGACCTTCTTCAATAACATGCACACTGTCTCAAAAATGGGGACAAGGACAAACCCACCAACTGTGTTGTCAGGCCTTAGAAAGGCAAGTCAGGACCAACAGAGGGCTGGCAGGAGTTAATTCCTTTGGTTTCATCCCAAATTGAATAATACATCACGGGGACAACTTGGAACATGCAAGTGTCACTCTGGTTTTAAGAAATCTCCTTTTGGTGCTGTATGGATCCTGTAATTTGCTTTCAAATTCTTCTGTATAAACATTGAAATGCCCTACTGAGTTGTGTATCAGATGCAATTTCACTAATTTGCATGAGTCACTGATAACCTCTTCCGTGTTTTTAACAAATTTTGCCAATCAGCCTTGGAGGTAAACCAAGGCATGGGGAAGGAAACACTGCAACATGTAAGATTTGCTCATTTGTTGTCTCAGCCACAGAGAATTCAGAGGAGGCCTTCTGCAGCATGTTCTGGGCAAGCCATGAAGCCCAAACGCACATCTTACCAGTGTGGTCTGACTTCTTATAGCCACACTGAGCAAGAAAGAGATCTATATAAAATGTGTTGAATTTATGAATAACCACTGTGGCAATGATCAAGGCTCAACTATGTAACAAGGAGAACGGCAAATCTCTATCTAAAGAAACATTAAAACAAGAAGTGGAACATACACCTTTCTCTGACATAGAAGGGGTAAATAATTGTATGCCTCTGGAAATCACCACAATTTCCCAAATTTGGGTCTAATATGAGCCTGTCTGAGACCAGATCACAGTTTTATACCCTTACAGTTAGACTCACTGTGTCTGACAGATGACACGTGACACATTTTATCTTTCATAAATCATCAGTTACAAATGGAAGCGCCTCAGACTCATCCCACAATTAAAAGTAGAGAAGAGATAAAGGCTGAAGGTGCATTTTGTATAGAAGACCTTTCACAACAGAGCTCTAAGAAAGGCGGCAGCACTGTGAGTTCATCTCCACGCTCACTGTGCAGTTCCTCCTTGTCTCCCACAAAAGTTTCACTTAAGTAACATTTCCGGGACTTAAACCGCAATAAAAAACAGGCAAAGGGGATGACTATAACAGGAAAAGACAGGCGAGGGCAAACTGCGGGGTTTCTGCCCGCCTCCCACGCTGGCAACGCAGCCTCGCAGCCTCAGCCCCTGCTCCAAGCCTTCCCACACCGCAGGCAGCACGCAAGCATCACCTGCCCAGCTGATTTCATGCTCTGCCTACCCTGGGATAATTAGCACAAGCTAAATGTCATGCTAATCAGCTTAAGCCATGTGACTATAACGTAGGTAAGTCACCAACTTTTCCAACACCCCTCCACCCCCACCACACCAGCTGAGGATGTTTTACACTAAAAATAACTGCTGCATCCACTACACATTAATTTGTCAATCCGGCAAAGAGATTAACATAGCTAAGCAAAAAGAGTTCGGTGAAGGGCATAAACCCCATTATTTTAACTGATTTTTAAAATCTAACACATATCACCTCAGTAATATACTGAGCAATTAGCAATTATCCTAACCGTCAGCATAGACTAATTGCTGTAGCTAATTGGCGCCAGTACAAGACATAAAGACATTCAGACAAAGACTCCATCAGGACCTGGTTTTTAACCTGTGTTTACATTTTCTTCAACTCTGTTGTGTAAGTTACTCCATACAACTGGATTTCCCAGCTGGGGTTAAACCACCACAAACTTAAAGAGCCACAGAAGCCCATGTGCTTTGCTCCCCATGTGCTGCACTGCAGACTTGACCCAGTAGGTGCTACATGATCTGGGCAAAGCTTTAGGATGGAAAAACAGTGGAAGCCGACATACCTGTAATATAAAACAATGTAGGGAAGGGCAAAGGCATGTAAATGCCTTACTGTCTTCCTAACTGATACTCTTTTTGTTTCAAAACTTAATCATTTCACTAAATTACAGCACACTTTAAAATGACAGAGTAAAAATCAAGTATTGGTAAGGAAGGTAAAGACATGCTCAAAATGACAGTGAAGTGTTACGAGAAAATTTAAGTCCCTGTAAGCTTAGTTCTTCTGAGAGTGCTGCACATAGAGCCAGAATGGCAGAGAGCACAGGTAAGCACAAGAAGGCTTTGTCCCCTGCTCTGTCAGTGGGCCCCAGGGCGCCTGCCCCTCCAGGATTTTTAAAGTGTAAAGAACTAGGGAAACAACTCACAATGACTTCCTTGAAAGAATCTTTGTCACTGATTGTCTTATCCGCTATACATCCAGACTGATTCAGGTAGTGGTAGTTCTCCGGTACAGATAAGTAAAAAGCATCTAATGAGGAGAGAAAAGAGGACGAGTGAAAACAAAAATCCCAAAACAAAAGCACTCCACAAATTACTATGTCAGAGTTCACAATTCATTTGCTCAGAAATTATGATGATGCACAAAAAGTTTTATATTAAAATCCGATATGGGGTTTATTTTGCTGGTTTTTTACTTTATTTAGCTGCACAATGGAGTTTTTAGCACGCAAAGACAGCAGGCCTAATGGGAGATGCTGAGACAGATTTAGGCAATTTTGCACATATACAAATGTCATTTCTTTTGTTCAGTGGATTTATCTTTATGAGAGAGGATTAGAGGAACCAGAATTATTTCTCTTTGTGGCTGTGGAGTTATTTAGTACCAACAAAAATATTCAGCTTGAACAGAATGAAGCATGTTTGTCCCCAAGTAATTTTTCCAGGGCCACAGCAGAAGCTGGGAGAAAAATTACCGGCAGCTCAGTGATTCTTCAACTAAGCAGGTTGCTTTATCAAGCTGAGCTCGAATTCACACTCACTGAATTCCGGCTGAATAAATAACCTATTTCTCTGCTTGGGTTAGCGGGTTTCTGCAGTTAAATTCTCCGCTGCTGTCACCATGGCTGACTGCTAGCAGAGAGCCACTACAGTTGTGTGACTTGCGCTTTGCCACTCACCTTTCTCCCTCTCTTCTATCCCTGCCAGCAGAGCATAGAATATATGATAATTTCTTTCCCCGGGGTTTTGTCTTACTACACGATTCTGTCAAAGTAAAAAATAGTTTCCATTTAAGCAATCATTTTTAAGGAGAAATTTTTATCCACAATTTCAAAGAAAATATTAAATCAAACAAAATTAACTGAGCAAAGGCAAACATCAACTTACTTTTTCCAATAAATCTATAGCCAGGAAGAACAACTTCAGTCAAGGAATAAAGTAAAAAGCAATTAATGCACAAGCTATTCATAATCTTCCTTAATTCTTTCACTTGAGACAACCGGAAGAGCATCATGGTCCTTTCTTACAACACGCCTACTGCCATAACAAGATGAATAAAGTGGCAACAATGATAATATTGCAGCAGTTTTAATACCAACGTGTTCCCACACCTCCTTCCCCTCCATCCCATCAAAACAGGACTTATCATGTTCTGGATTTTAAATGGCATCTGCTTTCCTTTACTTTTCCCTAAAGCTTGGGACCAGCTTTAAGGATGAAACTTGTCCCACTGCAAAAGCAGCTTCTGTTCAAAACACTAGGTAGGATCACCTCAGTATATTCCTCATCCCCACACCTCTGGTGCTCTGGTGGAGCTGGCTCATAGTTCAATTTTGCCAAATGCAGGACAAATCCAAGGATTTGACCCACCCATGCTCAGGCTGCAGAAATTCAGCAGCTCTGCTCTTTCAAGTACTTTTCCAGAAACTAAGCAGCTTATCTTTGGATAGAATAAATGAAGGAAATAGCAGACAACTAAAGTTATCCCCAAGAACTCAGGCTGTTTTAGCTCACTACACAGGAACACGCACATGAGCCATGCTAGCAGTAGCAATAAAAAATCCTGGTCCTCCTGGAGTATATACATCCCACCCCGCCAGAAATGTACGTGTGCACAGACACATATAGAATTTGGCATTACTGCTTCTCTTTCCCATCAGCTCAATTTAATTGTGTGTTTCAGGATGGGGTGAAAGGACGGACAAGGGCGAGCCACTTCTCTCTCAGCCCTCCACAGAGGAGGTACGCAGGGGCTGCCCGCAAACAGGGGTAAAAATCACCAAATGAGGATACAATCTATAATTCTTCCTCCCTGAATGTTTCCTTTCTGACAGATGTTCAGCTGAATAAACTTCCCAAAGCGACTTGAGTTGTTGTTGTAAACAGTCTTTGCATTGCCAAAAGCTTCCATAATTGGGCTGTGAAAATACAGAAGAACGACAAGAGCGTTAGTTAACGCGTGACCAGCATGCAGACAGTTTCACATGGGACTGGTGAAAGGAACAGCACTCTGAAAAGCTCAGTTCTGACAGCCTCCTCAGCCAAAACCTACATCCTCAGTATTATCCTCAATTTATTAACAACGGGCATCTCAATTTTCTGTCAAAAGATGTAAGTATTCAAGCAACACGAAGATTGATCGTACTGAACTACTCTGCAGCTTAATCTGTAACTGCTCAAAAGATGCACTCAATTCTCATTGCAGTACTCAAATTATAGAAATAAGAAATCTCAGCACATGCAAAAGCCCTAAGGCAATTAAAAAAAAATAATTAACTCAAGATACAGCAGGTAAAACAGAGATGAAGCACGATAAACAAAAGTAATAGCTTCTCAAATTGTCTTTGTTTTTAAATAGTTTATGACCATGCGTTACTTCATTTGAACACAGAGATTTTTTTTTTTCTTGCGTAGAGTGGGTCCAATTTATCTGATGCATTTACTCATCTGTCTTATCAGTTCTCCTTATCTTCCCTTTCCTCAGCATGCTTTTACCATCTGCACACTTTATCCTCACCGTGCTGTATCTTGTTATACCTTATCCTCAGGCTACAAAAAACAAACCAATGGTTTCTCCCTCCCATCACCCATTTCCCTCACTCTGATTATCTGAATTCAGCCCCAAACAAAAACGAAAGCCACCACTAAAGCATGGTCCATTTCAAAACTCTGCATCTTTTTGCTTCCTTAAGATATCTCGCTGTGCTCACAACTCTCTAGAGCAGCCAGATAATTTTGTTTAATGGAAAATTTTCCCCTTTCCAATATTCATTTTATTGTTCAATAAACGCACCCACATCTTAATTACATTGTGAGCTCTTACTTCAATGACAAGGCTTATGTTTTCTGGAAAAAACACCTGTGTATTGAAAGATCTAGTACCTGCTCTCAAGAATAGCTTGCTCCACACAGGAGGTCTTCTCTCTGCAGGACAGCTCCAGAGAATGTTGACTCATTGCAGACAAGAACTTGAGAATCAGCTTAGTGCTTTCCGTCTTACCAGCACCACTTTCGCCACTGAAAGAAGAGGAGGAAGGTGTTTGCGCAGTTCCAGCTGCCAGGCAAAAAGCCCTCTGTCTGGTCAGGCCTCCAAACTCTAAATTACTGGAGGTCAGGAAGACTGGGGTGATTAGAAATGATACTCAAATGGCAGCAGAATACCCCTTTAAGCTTGCTGAATATGACATTCAACACAAAATCCAAGCTATCTTTAGACTTCATATGACTGTTCAGACAGCATTTTGAGGCATTGACTGTATAAGGATGTACACAACACCCATGAGGCAATGAAGACCTCTCTGAATACAAACAATTACCCAACAATTCTCACCAACATGGAAAAACAAAGTCAGAACAAAGGCATGGCAATGGTCGTGGAGAAAGTCCAGAATATGAATTAAGCCGGGAAAGTTTGGGATTATGTTGCAGGAATCTAGCTAAGGAGGGAGCCCTGCTGTGAGAAGGAGGAGGTTAGAGACACCAATGCATATTGTAACACATAAAGGCTACTAGTATAATTAATACTGATATTCTTAGTGAGCTACATATTCTTTAAACAAACTTTTTATATGCCCATCCAAATAAACCAGATTCACATGAGTTCAAAATATACAATTTTCACCTCTCATCACCATCAGAGATGTAAAACCTCTCATCTTTACCCGCAGCAGAACAAAGCTATTTGATAATGCTAAATTGACATTTTAAAAACAAACTGTTAATACGCGATCTTGCTGATACAAACAGAAGGCAACATACTCAATTTCTCTTCAAAACCAACACTCTAAAAATGGAAGGTATAAATTTGGCTCATTTCCCCAATATCGTTTCCCTTCAATTATGTAGCCTTATAACTAAAAACACACCGTGAGCCATGAAGAAACATAACTTGTGGTTTAAGTTTGTCTAGCTTGCTTACTTTCCATCTGAAGTCATAGCATTCTTTCCTAAGCTGCAGCCTAATTCCTAGTTTTCCTAATTAAGCTGTGCCTAATTCCAGTTTACTCCCAATGAAAGGAGGTACATTTTGGTCTTATCCTACCCTTTTCATCGTAGCAAGCGAGAGTTTTGTCACTGACTTTGATGGAGCACAACCGGGCACGCGGAGCAAGCTTAGTGTATTTGACAGTCTTTTGTTGTGCCATTGCTGAGTGGTGACCCTGGTGATTTTAGGTTACAGCAAAGTGTAACAATACTTTCTAGTAAAAAGCAAAGAAGAAAGCTACAGCTCAAGAAAGCAGCACGGCATTTTCCCGCAAATGAATGCCAACAATTACAAAAACAATCAGGGAAGAGGCATTCAGAAAACATAATGAGGCACAGAGTTTTGTAGCTGAGATTTAAGTGTTTCCCAAGAAGAACCAGAGAGTCTTCAAAATGTTTCATAAAACTTCACACAAGATATGCTACCCGCTGATATGTTCCAGCAAGTATGAGTCATCCATCATACTTATACCATCTCAAACAAATTCTGTAGTATTTTTAATTTAGTTTTACCCTTGACGTCTGGCCTTTTAGGTATTTGTTCCCTTTCTCTTTGCAGGCCCTCACCCACTCATGCTCCTTTGCCAACAAAGCAAATATTTAGTATTCCCCATATTTAATACTGGCTCCTTGTACACTAAAGGATTAGCAAAACACTTCTACTACTAGTTTTGAAAGAGCTTCACAAACCCTTGCATTATCCTTGTCTAGTGCAAAAAATCATCAAGCGATACATACCTCTTCCTGCCTAAATTCTCACCCTCTGAGCAGTGTATAGCTCAACAGCAGGGATATAGGTGCCAAGGAGGACATCAGCTCTTTCACTGACACCATCCTTCCTCTGCCCCCACCCTCTGCCCCATGCTCTGGAGCATCTGTAGTTCTATGGAAACTGAGTTACCCCACCGTAATCGAGAGCAATTCTACAAGTGAGATATTCAAAGCTGATGGAAAAATATTTCCTGTGCCTATCTCTGGTACAGTTGGTATTATGCATAATTATATGCTCTTGATGTTTTCTTAGAACAGGAGAGGCTCAGAACTGGGTCAGGCTGAAGATCTACCTGCCCAGTGTCCTAGCTCTGACAGTCGCCAAATGGAGATGCCCAGGGAAGACATGTGAAACTTCCCTTCCATGTTTCTTCTAGCTTCCACTTATTTGCTGTTCAGAGGGTTCCTGATCTAAACCTGGTTTCTGTGTCTTGTAACCCTCAATGGATTTATATGCCATGAGTTTCTAGCCACACTCCCTTAAAAAGCATATGAACAATGTCTTGCTGTTTCAGATCTGCCTCCTATTAGCTTCATTTCATGCTCCCTAGTTCTCGTATTGGAAGGGGAAACCAACAACTCATCCCAGCGCTCCCTCTCTCTGCTGTGCATGACTTCATGGATAGCCTCCCCAGTTCGAGTTGCCCGTCTCCATTAGCCACATACGGAGGAGCCATGCTATACTTTTGATCGCTCCTTTTTGCTCTCCTCTGAACCACCTCGAGTTCCACAAAGTCCTCCTGGATATCAAGCAAGAGGCAAAAAGGCTCGTGCAAAATACTCCAGATATGAGCAAAGGATGCATTTACGCAATGTTCTCTATTCATTTACTAGTAACTACTCTATTCTATTTAGCTTTACAATTACCATTGAGCACTGAGTGGATGGGTTCCTAGTGCCCTCTGGCATGACAGTAAGATGTCACCCCTGCATGGTATTGCTCAGCTTGGGACCCATAATTTTATGTGCATCAAGTTGGCTCTGCACTTTTCCTTTACAAAATGCTTTATAAAAGACAGTTGTTATATTAATAAGATGAAAATCAACAAGCATGCTAAACTTTAAAGTTGTTTATTCAACCCTACAGTGCACACACTAATGGTAGGTTAAGTGGGATCAATCTTTCAGAATCCTTAGAAAGCCTATGCCTACAAGAAGTTGCCAAGGTCAGTAAAAGGGTGAATTTTTTAGTGCACAGCCAACCTTTCCAGCAACCCTTCCAACCCATGACTTCAAGTGCCCAGCTCGTTCCACATCACTACATTCAGTATTGTGAATATATTAAGTGTGACAGCAACCCACAAGGCCCCCACTTAGGAGATCTTTAGACTTTCTCCATGACTTGTTCTATGCAGGGCATCTCGCTAAGGGCACAGCAGCCTGGACTTCAGACTGCTGCGATGGAAAAAAGGGTCACCGAGAGAGACTCCTCATTCTGAAGGACGTAACGCGAGTGAGGCAGTATCAACACTGCTCTGTATCACTTCTCAGTTCTGTCTGCTGGCTTTAAAACCCCAAAGACTGATACACACAGACAAAACAGCAAATCTTCAGCAAATACAGTTCTTCGACGCACATGTGGATTTTGGTGTGTCAGTCTTATAAGAACGTCTTCCAATCACAAGTCTGGGTCTCATCCAAAGAGTACTGTGGTTCACATTGATTTTCAAGCTGAACAACAACAACAAAAAAAGTCAGGCCATCGGATGATAACAGAGAGCACAAACTGGTGCGAGACTGTGATTTCCCACTCAGCGCTGACTTGAATGTAATTCAGGGTGACTGTTGCTGCTCCTTCGACTGCTCTACACTTCTCTTCAAGTGCTTTAAAATGGATCAACTGCTATTGTATCTGAGAAGAGCATGTTTGCTTGTCCATGGACTAGATCACCTTGAACAGAGCAGCAACAAAAAAAACCCACCTAAAGATATTTTCCTATTCTTACAATAAAAGGGTGGAGGTTTGAACTTGGTCCCAACTTGCGAACATCAGCTAATCATGGGGGAACTCAGTCCCTTCCCTACATGAGGACAAGCTGTCCGGCTATGCCTTGAGTGAGATGGACTCCTTTCATGCTCCTGCCATGGCACACAGCTGAAAAATCAAAAGATGTTAAAAAAAAAGAAATAAATAAAATAACATGTCTGTTGTAGCATCAAATTTAACTGTCGTGGGCTTTTGTTTTTTTCTTCTGTTTTAAATGAAACTGGACTCTGCGGTAAGGTTCAGATCAACACGAAACTGAGCATTTGTTGATGTAGACATTTTTGTCTACATGAAAACTCTAGTTCAATAGCCAGATAAGCAATTTTTAGCCTGGGAGGGCAAAAATACCATTTCACAACTGTGTAAATATTCTAATGCACAGGCTGTGCACAGCTCCTTCAATATGCCATTTTATTGACATTTTAGGCTGCTAAGTTATTTTTATGCAGCATTATCATGAAGTAAAATAAGCCTGTGTAACACAGACCGATAAATAAGCATCTTCAGATGACTCCATTTAATATCATCTCTTCTGTATTTCCTTCCTTTTCACCCTCTGGTCCGGGTGGTTATACTGGAAAAATGGTCTTGCATTTATAGTACATTTTGAGTCACTATTGATGACAGGTTCTTGCCTTAACCCTCTCATCTTACCCCCACCCAGACAAATATCCCAAGCATTTCAAAACAGTAGAAATTTTTTCATATGTTTTTGAACCCAATACCTTACGAAAGCAGCTCCAAAACAAAGCTGAGCTAATTCTGGGTGCCAGCAGGGGGCACTTCAAGTCCAGAGGTTCATAAGAAAGCATTCAGTACCTTATTTCATGGGGCTGTTTGTTACAACTTGCTACTGAGTTTTTAGATCCCAAAGTTAGGAGCAGGTGAAGAGTGCATATCAGAACATGAAGCCTACATGAACAATTCACTCATTTTAACTGGATGTAACAGTTTATTGTGTTTTCATGATGGAACGAAATTTTCCTTTTTATCATCTCTTACATTAAATGCAAGACCAGAATATTTGCCTGAATTCAGACATTACAGAGGTCCACTTTTTTTTTTTTCCCCCCCAAATGCCAGTAGTAACCAAGAAAGCCTGACAGTGACTTGTTGCGACATCTAATTCTAAGCCAGTGAAAGATGCAGGAACGACCAGGATGCTGAAGATGACGAACACACTGTTATAGCCTGTTGCAACAGGACAAGGGGGAATGGCTTTAAACTAAAGGGGGGTAGATTTAGACGAGATGTAAGGAAGACATTTTTTATGCCGAGGGTGGTGAAGCACTGGAACAGGTTGCCCAGAGAGGTGGATGCCCCATCCCTGGAAACATTCAAGGTCAGGCTGGACGGGGCTCTGAGCAACCTGGTCTAGTTGAAGATGTCCCTGCCCACAGCAGGGGGGTTGGACTAGATGACCTTTAGAGGTCCCTTCCAACCCAAACTATTCTATGGTTCTATACCTCCACTTCTGGTGCCCCAAACTAAGTATATGATCACAGGGGCTTTTCTAAACCTCATGAGGGCCACTGAAAACCTTCAGTACTTTAAAAAAATCCTGCTCTGACTCCACAGATACAACAGATAATAGCGTTTTAGGAAAGCAGACTTGGCTTTTTTTTTTTTGTCTTGAATTGCATGTTCCTTCAATTTCTGTAGAAACAAGATACCCTTATAAGGTTGTACTACAGCACTTGTCTGAACTTATACAAATCATTGTTTTAATCCACGACCACAGTAAACAATTTTAAAAGGGACTGCTAATGCAAAACTTCTCCATATTATAGCTTCCCTGTACCAAGGCACATGGTTTACAGAGCAGGGACTGCTGGAGTCTCCTCTGGAACATCAGAGACTTCTGCTTATGCCCTTTTTAGGATACAACCTGCTTCTCTCTTGGCAGCTTGTGGGGAACTGGAAGGAAAGGTAAAATACTTGGGCCAGTACAGAATGAATGGCATTAACAAAAATAACAACGTCCACCTTCTAGGCACCAAAAATTACTTTGGTCCCCAAAATTTGGGTATGTGGGCTATTCACAAGTTATTACCTGACATTACACCATGAAATCATGACTCCAGGCTAGCTATTTTTGCATGACAAAGATCTCTGTGCATTTCATTTTTTCTCAGAGTGACACCTGGACTCAGCTTTATATGTATAGCACTATGCATTAAATAAAAAAATTAAAAAAAAAAAAGGGAAAAACGCAGTTGAAGAAAGCTGAAAAGCACACACAGCCCTCTCTGTCTTTGTGCCACTGCCAGGCAGGGCCTGCCTAGAGGCGAGGGCAGGAAGGGACTGCGACCTGAGAGCTTGCAGAAAGTTGGAAACAGACCTAGCTGTGTGGCATCTGATTCACATTTCTAACAACAGCTTGGGTGCTGAACTACATGCGCCAAATCCTCCTCTTATCCAGGAAGCCTTGCAAACTGGCCTGTAACCTTAAATGCCAGTGGAAACCGCTTATTGCAAAAGGTGCTGCTCTCACTCTGCCTCATCCCCTCTCTGCCCCACCAGCTGCCCCATGCCATGGTCCCACAACTGTCACAAGGGCTCCCGTGGAGGTCAGGAGACAGCCAAAATCATGTCACCTTGTGTCTGAAGAGCTCTCCACATTTAGCTTGTGCTGGTAGGTTGCAGGAAGGCAAGAGCAAACAGGCTTAATCACAAAAACACTGCAAATGTGAGAGCAGAAGGAGGGGAAACACAAGCTCTCTCACCCCCCCCAAACATCACCCCCTGCCCGGAGCCCGATGGCTGGTGCCGTGCTGCCATCGCCACTGAGCTGCTCCTCCCGATCCGGTGGGGAAGGTTTCGGTTTTCCCTGCCCGCTGCGAGCCAACACAGCTGAGCTGGCAGGCAGGGGAAAGGGAAAAGAGCTGGCTGCATTTTCGGCTCTTCTGGAGCAAGAAGGAAAGAGGAGCTGAAAGCAGTGAAAAGCTATTGAAATGCCAACTGCTCTCAACGTACATTCGGCAGCAGCGAGATCCTGAATATCAGCGACAGTGGATCAAACAGGAAGCTGTTAAATCACCATTAAATTAAAGCACAACGAGATTAAGGAAGGAAGATTCATCAGGCAGTTAAGTGGCTGAAATGAGGAGGGTTTTCTCTTTTGTTATTGTTATTTACCACATTTCTCGAGACTGGTGGGTTATTTTTTCTTTTCCTCTAGATACAGGGTTCAGGGTCTACTGGTGACAAACTACTGAGCTGCA
>NW_008824930.1:3415538-3427448 GCF_000699105.1 Pygoscelis adeliae
AAAGCACTTAGGGTAGAATCAGATGTGTGAATAGCAAAAAACACACAAAAATACAATAGGTTTTTTCACTAAATGAAATTGTAAGGTGCATAAGAAAAATTAACATTTTGTTAGAGGTTCACGGAACGATACAGAGCAAGTTCAGAAGTCTCCCGAAACTCTGATGGTTTAAAAGCCTGCTTTCTTTTGGAGTTCTCCCCTCCACGCGGCCCAAATCCGTGTTCCTAAATCACCTCAAAAGGCTCACTGGCAGGGATAATCAAAGCAGCAGCAGCCGCCGCCATTTACCTGATGAGGATACACTGGTTGTCATGGCGCTTCCAAAGGCAGCGGTAGCACTCGTTCGCCACAGCGAAGATATGAGGTGCAATCTCTCCCATGTGGTGCTTGCTGTATCGCTCCATGGCGGCGCAGTCGTACAGTCCCGGGATGCTCTTGTAAGGGTTCACAGACGCAACTATCGAACCAATGTAGGTCTGCAAGCACACAGCCCCCCCAGAGTTGTTATTACACACAGGGTGGAACAGATTAACACTCTTCCTAAATGAAAGACAACAAATACACATTTGCAAAAGCCTAGCAATCCTTTGGATAAAGGTGGCTGGTATTTTCCCCTGCTTTCTTCCTTTCAACAAAAGCAACAGAAGGGCAAAAGTTGTTTCCACCTCTGTCACGTTTTCATGCTCACCTACAGCACAGAGCTTGTTGGTTGTACAAATCCCTGCCTTAACATCGCTTACAGCTGCACAGTAATGCCTACAAGCGCTGGTCTACAGCTGCTTCTCATGCATTCTTAGGGACTCACTGAACTTACTAAAAACCTGACTGTGTCCCAAGTATTGGTGCAAAAGTCCGTATTTCCATGTGGAGTATCCAAGTCCTTCTCTGCTACTCATTTTTAAAACAGAAGTATCAGACATTATGGTAGACACTAGCACCTTTATATGGTAGCAGGCCCTAAGAAAAGCACATGAAGTGGCAGGTGCTCCCAAAACATTGGGTTTCTGCAACTTAATATATTACTACTTTGATGCACAAGGGCAGCTGACAAGGCATTCATTTCTATCCCACTGCAATTAGAGAGCACATCAGTTAAAACCACCCAGGTAGCAGCTTATGCCCATTCCCATTGCCTTAACTCATTAGGCTGTGGTAACGTGATCATTTGCAACAGTCTATTCGCAATGCTGTTCATTTTCTCAGTCACCCTCTATCCACTTCAATGTATTCCTCAAATAAAATCAAATTAAGTGAGGTAGGAAATAACATTAAGCATGTTATCTCCAGAATTTCCAGTACATTTCTGGGGCATGTGAAATTAATTGATATATCATATGATGTGTGTGGTGTTACCGCTGTGATACTAATTTAATTTTGTTAAGCACCCCTTCTGCAGTGACAGGCAGGAAGCTGACACCTGGCTTCAACAGCCCTGCTGCGGACTTGCAAAGAGCCAGGCTGTGAAGCCTCCAGCCCTGTAACACGGTCCCCATGTACAGACAGATGCTTCATCAGTAGTCAACCCTCTCGTCACCGACAGGAACCAGCTGTGAAGCTGACAGCAGGACTGGAGCTCTCTTCATCTCTGCAGCACCCTACCCAGAAAGGGCTGGATAAAGTGAGCAGCATCTTGCATGCCACAGAAACACAGCCCCACGTGTTCCTTCTGCAGCCACCCTCTTCTCTGGCAAGCCACCATGGGGGCACTCACTGAGACCCAGCGACCACCAGCTCCCCCACAAGTTTTCCTTTCCTCTCTGTCAGTCTCTTCCACAGCATTTACATTCCACATCTACCTGCCTCCCTCTTCTTCTCCTTAATTAACATATAATGATCGCTGTGTATCAGCTCTCCTTCCTCACTGTCACCCTGCTGTTACATTCCCCATTACCCACCTGTTCGTCCTCCATCGGGCTCAACACAAGTAGCAGCTTTGAGCTTTTGCTAAGGGGACTACAGCAGTGTCCTTGAAATTATGACAATTTTATTAGCTGCGAGGGCAATATTCCTCCTCAGTGTAACTCAAATACCTTTTACAGAGCTGTGAACTTTCAATCTGTGTGTTTTATAAACCCCCCCCATGCTGTGCAATAGTTCAGAAGGTTTCATCTAGAGGAAAGATACCATTTCAACACAAGATCGTATCGCAGGGCAATTACAGCACTGAGACAACAGCTTAATTTCCTGGGATCATCCCCTCTTGGGTTCTTAAATAACTAATGAGGAAGTCTCTGAGAATAAACTTCCCCACTTTGATACATATTTCAGCACATATTGCACGGGCAAAATTTTAAGATTAATTTTTTTAAAAAAATTACATGAATACAGTGCAAGCATGACCAATAATACAGACTGCTACAGATCTTCCTCTTTACCTTATTAAAGTCTGACTGAAGTCTTACTAAAATGTAAGAAGAGTAACTTGAGGCACGCCATCACAACAGATGCCATGGCAAAGAAGCAAATAAAAAAATCCCCACGAAACATGATACCATCTAACTTTTTAACTGTAAGCATCCACTCTATAGCTTCTGCCTGATCAAGTACCTGACTGAATATCACCACGCTCCCTGATCTTCCTGTGATAAAGCACTGGCAAAACTGCACCACCACTGGCTACAGTCCAACTTTTCTTGCTTCTCCTATTTTAAATGGTAAATATCATAAAAGGCGACAGCAGCCCACTTCTGCACAGACTCACTTAACATGAGGCAGTCTTTCACATGCCTTAAGCATAACTTTTTAAAAATCATATAAACACTTCCAGAATATTAGTCATTATTGCAAATAAGAAAAGTTTTTCATTAAGTCAGCTGGCTTCACTGCCTCATAATTCATGCAAGGTATCATAGAGAAAAAGGTAGTATATTATGGCAATAACACAAACCTGGTGAATAGCAGAAACGATACTGGCAAAAACAATTCCTAAATCACCTCATGGAGTAGGAGACGCTTAGGACATGTCACTATTTTAAAAATTCCTTCTCTCCTTGTCTTTCAGCAAAAATGTGAAGAACCACAACCTCTACTGAAATAGCTCCGATTTTGTGGTTCCAGTCTTCTGGTGCTTTGAGTATGTATTACCTCTTTGCAGAACAAGTTAAATGCATGCACAAATTGCCACCAAATTATAATGATACAAGACAGAACAAACTCAGGCCCTCAAAAAACAACCTCCTCATCCCAAGGCAAGATCACAAAAAAGCTATATTCTTCACAGGCGCAGTGGATCAGATTTATCATCTACCAAGTGTCATAATCCAACCCGGGAGCAGCCACAGCTAGATATCTGCACACACTAACTAGGAGTTTAGCTGGCCCAAGTGAAAGTTCCACCTTAACCCAAGGCAGTTCAGCAAGGTATCAATGAGCTGAAGCAGCACCTTTATTAAAAACTATTCCCATTATTAAAAAAGTTCCCATTAAAAGACAAAATTTCCCACAGTCTTTGTAAATTTCCCGTGGGATACTCAACAGCAGCAAGATCTGCTGCAAGAATCAGTTCCTACATCACTTCCAGGCTTACTACTTTTCCCATCCAGTAACTATCTCACACTCTTGCTAGTAGCAGTATTTTATAAACAGTAGATCCTTCTCCTGCTAGCCTCTACCCTGGCACCTCTAAGAGCCACGAAGTCAGGGACTTGAGGCGCACCGTGACCTGCACCCACATGCAGAAAAGCACCACTTCACCACCTCCCCGTTCGCGGGGCTCTGCTTTCCCTCCCCCTGGGGTCTCTGAGCAGCCGCCCAATGCAACCCCTTTCTCAGAAGGCAGACCTTGCAGTTTTGCAAGTGCAAGCACCTTAGCAGCAAGTTGAGCCAGTGTAAAGATACACAAAAAATGCACGGCTGCTCAGTGGATGGGTACTGTCTCCTGAACACTATTTCTGCACCAGGCATCATCATATGGCAAATTAAAGCGGTTAGCAGTCAGAAGTAGGATCTCTAAATTACTTTATTATGCTAACATTGCAAGGCAGCCGCTTGGATGAAATTTCAGAAAAGGTATTTTCACATAAGAATGTCACTTCCACTTTGCTTAAAAGAGAGTGAATTAAATTTTCTCTTTGTTCTTTGCAGTTTCTAATCTGATTCTCGTAGTCAATAATTACTTATTTTAATGAAGGCACTCCAAAGCAGTTATGAACAGGAAAAATGCTCATACATCTGCCAGAGCACTAGCAAGCAGACAGGATTTCTGAAGACTTCCAGTTGAAATAGTTTGAGGGGTATTTCAGAGAAATACTGTGTAGATCTCCTATCACCAGCCTGACTTCTTAAATCTGTGGCAATGAACAGGACAGTTTACTTTTCTGTGTTACATGACCAACTCAACACTTCAGACAGAACCACACACAAACTCTTGAATTACTTTGTTACAGACTAAACCAGCAACAGCTTGTTATCAGATCACCACTAATATATTTATTTAAACCCAAGAATAAATGAAAGTTGAATTATTCAGCCTGAATCCCAATGCAGTGCTTTGATCACCATATTAAAAGGTTGTGCTCCGTTTCCACTTTCAAATTTTTACTGAAGTTTTACACTGATAACGCATCTCCCAAAACACTTTCGGTCACAAACCACTCCTGCTCCCCCTTTTAGCACAAAAAGAGGAAATAAGATTGTTTTGCTGATCCTCTAGGAGGACTTTCAAAATTAGAATTTCAAGCTCTGTCTTCTCAGCTAGACATTCAGTAAGGTGATGGCATCGCAAGAGTCAAAATGAAAGATGTACTTGAGAAAGGAAGAGATTTTTCATCAGTTCTCCAAATGCTTTTTGTTTTGCTTGTTGCCTTCTGATAGCAATCAGCTTTGAACCTGTGTCTTGAAATCACTCCAGGCTTCTTCAAACACTCAAAACCAGTTAGTTCTTTAACAAGATTCAAGAGCTTACAAAGATTTCCGATACCCACAGAAATACTCCAGAAAAACTTGCAATGGTCAGAGTAGTCCTCTTCAACATGAGAGTTTGGGTTTTTTTTGTTTTTTTTTTTTGTTTTGTTTTGTTTTGTTTTTTTTTAAAGAAGACACAATCAGTTTACTTTAGTCTGATGCCAAACAAATGTAAATGATGTAAAAAGCTTTATTGGTTAAAATACACTTCTTCAAGTTAGCTTAAAATTAGAAGAAACAAGTTTGCAATAGATGAACTAAATACAGTCTGGAATGTCTTTCTTACCCATGTAGAAAAGGCTTTCAGACTAAAAGAGGAAAAAGTAGAGTAAGAAATTTCCCCTTCAAAATTTTTTTCAGGTTCTCTACACAGAAAAAGGAACAAAAAAGAAAACTGCCCTAATGGCAAGATCACTGAATTAATCCTATAAACCAAACATACTAAATACATCAGGACCACCGTGCTCTCCATCTTTTCCGCTTCACAGATGCTTTTTTGGGTATTTTTGGGTCAGGTTTGCTCCATATCCAGCAACCATCCACCTTCCACTTCTTCCCTTTTATGTCAAGACTTGTGCATCTCCACAATAACTGTTCTGAGGATCCTTTACGATTTCTGTGTTTTACCCAAGCTTGCTCTTCCCATGTAAGGTCATCAATTTTATCCCACACTGTTTTTCTCATGACCTCCTTCCACCCTCTACATCAAGTACCCCTCTGTACTTCCCAGACTTCTAGCATCTGAGACATCCCATTCCTCCTTCTTGCTTAAATAAATAAATAGGGGACAAAAAGGTGTGTGTGGGGGGGAAGGACTTCTTTCAAGCTTTGCGTATCTCATGCTACAGGGAGGGTGGAAGAGAAGGTAAGAGCAGGCTGGAAGACTCTGTTAAAGGGCATTATGTGCTGCTCCTGAACTAGGTCTTTGATCAACAATCACAACAGAAACTAAAACTGCTTGCATTATTAAAACAGGCACAAGGAGACTGCATTCCTCAATTTTTATCACTGTTTCTTCAGTGACACTAAAAATCAGTATATTCTTGCAACCTGGTACTAGAAATGTTGGAACCGATCAAGTACAGAATTAAGATGTTTTGTTACAGATATATACATTAACATTGAGAAAAAGAGAGTTAGACAAAGTGCTAAAGAGCACTTTCAAGACTTTCTGCTTTGGGACAAGAAAAATCTGTCTCATTACAGAAACAAATGCATGTTTACAGATGCCTCAAAAATTATGTTTCTGGGTTCTTTTTGAGCAACCCTGACTTTCCTGGAGTCACTTAAGGAACTGATTCCGTGTCTGAAAAGTAAGGGTATTTTTTTTTAAAAAGGGGTATTAGTATCAACCTGACAATTTATTCAACAAGTATTATTTTCTGGGCTTACCCTTGATATATGGGAAACTTCAAATAAAACTGCAGTGCAACTGGCTGACTAGAAAGCTACTTATATGTCACCTTTAGACAATGTATGGCAAAAGATTTTTATCACTGTTCTACACAACTTGTGCGTCCCTCATACCTTTAAATCATCACGGCTACAGTAACATTACTGAATTACAATACCAGTGCTTTCACAGAACGCGCAGAGGCAGACAACATTCGAAAGACCACAAAGTAGCTGTCAAACTTCGTCATGTTTTCAACACCAAATTTCAACGTGTCAGGATGCAAAACCTGGGAACAGAAGAGTTTGCCCCACACTGCAGATACAGCCTCCGTCGTTCCCAGTTCTCTCAGGTAAAGGGACTGACAGTCATCACGACTGAGTTTATTCTGAGGCAAAGATAACTAAGTCAACAACCACATACACATCAGCATAAAAAGGAGAAAGATGGCTGGGCCATATTTTGGCATGCTTTTTAGGGGAGGCAGTAGAAGGGGCAAGGGTATGACATAAACAGGATGATAATTAATGCCCTTGTTCTTAGTAGGACCTTGATTTATCCTCTCTGTGGTAAGTATACCCCACCTTTCAGCTAGTCCCACGCTAATTTCAGTGGGATGGAATCCAATTGTCTCTCTAAATTATAAACTAAAATGTCTGAAGCCAAGCTCCTTTCTTAAAAACCATAATCAAAGTGAAGTACTAAACTACAAATTTAGATGTTTTCAACCAGTCAAGCCATTTCTAAGATGGAAATGTCATACTCTATAATCATCCTTACATGCTTGGCCTTCTGCAGCCCTCACCATGTTTGGTGACTCATGGTGGGTTTCCAACTGCCCAAATTTACATCAGCTTTGCTTTTCTTTACCTCCGTGTTCCTTGTCAATGTGCACAACCTTATGACCCCTAAATTGTCCTTTTTTCTTCTCAAGGTCAGTTGTAGAATTGATTGCAAAATGAGCTGTTTGTAAACACACAGGCCACACCACAAATGCAAGAGTTAGCATCCACAGGAGAGGACCTTTAGAAGGGAACCAGAACACGACAGAGAATGTCACTAAGAAGATCAAGTGTGAACAGCCAGCTACCTACGTCCAAGACCCACCTGCTAAACGTTCTCTTTGTCATTGTTTTTGAAAAGCGTCTTCTCAGGCACATTCACACTGCTTAGCTGCACTTTCCCATGTGCTTCAGTCCACAATGTAAGCTGCAACAGTCTCTTCTACCAACTGCCTCCCCGGTGGCCTTTTCCCTTCCTGTGCTAAGCACAGATCAGATCCAAGGCATAACAGACCAAGGCATTTTCAAAGTCAGGCTTTATGCTTGTTTTCACTGGTACAGTTCACAAGAAGATTTTCGGAATAATTTTGGATTTTTTTTTTAAATATGCGATTTCAGACAATCAGAGGCAACTGTTGGGGAACAGTATACCGTATTAGATGCATCCTTTGTCTGTTATGTTGACCCTTCAACCCAACTAATGTGACCTTAAGCCTCCCTTGGTACAAGAGTATTAAGCAACACCGTCCTGTTCCCAAGCCCCTCCAAGGGCAAAGGCTATGCTACCTCTTCGTGAAAAAAGTGGTACTCTGCAACCCAGCTACCTTGACTTCTAAACTAAGTGAATCCTTCCACTCCCTACAGCTTCAACCTTGCACATTCATAGTGTCCTTGCTCTAGGCAGCTAACTGAAGCTGCCTAGATCTGTTCCTTAAGGGTTAAAATCTGGGTTTTTGTCACCTTAGCTGCCAACATAAGTATCCAAAACAGTGTACAGAGGCAGTGACATCTTTCAGCTTAACTCCACAGAAGGCTCAGAGATGGTGAAGAACCTGCACAAAACTAAGAGCTCTCCACAGGTTAAAAGATAGACTCATAGCTTAATCTCATCTTATTTTCCCATTAATTTTCTCTTACTGAACAGACTGTCCCATGTGGATGGAGATACTCAAGGAAACTCTACAAGTGTTATCCAGAATCTGCACAAAAAAATCCACTTGGGAAAGACGAAACCAATATAAAGAAAAGCTGATAAAAGAGCATTGTTACAGCCATAGGTAAAAAGCAAAACAGACAATAATATTGATGTCAGACATCTTTCCTTATTTAAGAACTTCACATGTTTCTGGCAGTTTTTTTCCTGTATAAAAAGGACTGAGCCTCCTCGTTTTTATTGCATTTTTTTGCTGACTAATACAATACAATCTCTACCACGTAGCAGTCCTGTCTACTGGATGTCAGGATAATGATCTTTTGTGCATAGACTATTTATATGAACAGTTATGGAAGAATATCTCTCTTCACCATTACCAAGTGGAGAGAGGAGGTGACCTGAACAAAAAAACACGATCGATCAGAATGAGACATTGATTTTTGTCATTTTCATGGGCTGCAATACAGCATGTGAATGTAGGTTTGCACATCAGACTGTAGCAATCTGTGTGCACAACTGCACAGCTTAACACTAACCAGACGATTTCTAGCTCAAATCAGAAAAGGCTCCACAAAGAGTGGAGACCCCATGGCTCATCACTTCATTTCAAATGGCCTGTGGCCACACACTAGTTCTTCCTCCTGCTTTGTTATTGCACAATGCTCAACTGAGTCTCTCAAAGCTGTCTGAAGGTCTAATTCACCCTCCAGCAAGGAAAAGACAAAAATGGTCTCCTTCCTTTCTATAGATTCATCTCGGGAAGATGAAGGGGCTTTTCAGAGATAACACATGCAAATGAAAACAAAAATGCTGGTAGATTATATACCAAAAAGCAGTGTCTCTAGAACACCGGAACAATATTTTTAATATACAGCTTTGGAGATCTGTTTCATTCTGCCTGTGAGTATTTTACATACTGATATCCAGATTTTCATAACTTCCGTGGTCCTTTAATGTTTTAAGACCTCTTCTATAGAAAGGGGTTTTTTAGGAGGAGAGCAGGAAGAGCAGGAATTACGCTTAAACAGAGCATGAAAACAGAAATCAAAAGCCAGAATAACTGAAGTCTAAGTCTATGCCAGGTAGTTTGCTGGACGGCATCGAACTGCTGCCAAATAGCCGTGGGTCTAGAAATCAGCACTAAGATGGCAAACAGTATTAGCAGTCAAAGATCTGCTACATGGAACTTTTGGACTCCGTTTGCTTTTAAAAGGAAAGACTGACAGACATCAAAAGGAAATAGCTGAAACTGCTTGCGAGAAATGGACTACATCTTTTCAAATAACAGTAACAGCCTGGCTATGAATCAATAGTCCATTTACACAGGTAGACAATAGCTATAAAAGTAATTTAATTCATTCTCAACTTAAATGGGTTGTCTGTGGCCTTTCTAGTATTAAACTGCTGGAATATGTGAATAAGGCAGTTGGACAGTGTAGCACAAGCAGTAAATTTTGTGCAGCTCACTTTACAGTCAAAGCCTAACTCACGTAAAGAAAACATGTGCTGGTGACAGACAAGCAGTTTAAGTTTCAGAGTCCAAATTCCTGCCCTCTTTTCAATGCCTTTGTGGGACTGGGAGCAAACAGACCTTACAGAAAGGAGCCAAAGCTTACCTGCAAGTGAGGCAAAGGCGCACACAGAAGCGTTCAGCACTATTTGCAAAAGCTCTGACTGAACGGTGCTAAGCTGCTGTCGGCACTTACACAAACGACTGAAAATTTTTCCTTTTGATTCTGCACGTTGGTCTACTTTCTGTTCTCAGCTCAGAGTTAGCAGTGACATTCAATAAAGGTGTGCAGAAAACAACATGAAAACAAGCCTTCAAATCTCAGAAGACATTAGCAATATATACCATCACCAATGACAAAACCTGCACAAGATAAGATTTCTACTTTGCAATTTTCGATATGAAGTTATCATTAAGTAGGGCTTAGGTATCATTCAAAACTCCTGGAAGTCAACAGGAATTGACACCATTGACCCTGCATGTATTATTTATTCTCCTACCAACCAACCAAATGAGAAGAAAAATACTGGTACAGAGCAGACAGAAAAAGCAATTTTTTTTGATATTTTATAGTAAAACTTTGACCTCCTCCGCCTCCACATCTGTCTCACTGAAACAGCCCACTGATGATGGAGGGCAAGATCCCCACTGCAGCATACACATACAGCAGGTTACCAACAAGTACCTAATGTGCTGCAAACCATAATATAAATTCATGTGTTTTGTGTAGCTATTGCATACATTGCAAAGCGTTTGTGTGGCCGTTGCATACATGATAGCGTACTCAATTACACAGACCTTTGTGAGCAGCTCCCTTTTTAATGATATCATGTTGACCACAACACCTCAGGCTGAAATATTTGCTAAGATCTGGAAATATGCACCTTTAAAATCCCCAATATTTTCAGTTGTGAGGACAAAGTTCAGGCAAACATTTTTTATTGTTGTTTTTGTTATTGTTATTAGCAGTCCCACAAGTTCTGCAGTATGGAGGAATTCAGAAGCAAAGCTGGTTAACCAATCGATGGCACTTGTTTACTTCTCATGTCATTACAGCTATGTTCTTCCTCTAACGTGTATTAAAACAAGAAAAACAAATAAAAAATAATTATAATTGGCCTTTGGCAGACAATTGTTGATCTATATAACTGACCATCCTTTAGAAATAGCAATCACCAAAAATAAATTCCACTAGATTTCCAATTAAAAGCCTGCTGTGTTTATATAGATCTTTGTCTGCTGCTCTCTACTAACAGATGTGAAATGGGAGCTGTAATTAATGCTTGGAGACAGGAACTCACTTTGAACTACATTTTGAAAACATTATCTCATGTGTGTAAGCATAACATGCTAATTATGGACGTAAGTAGCTATGTATAGACATTTGTCGTGCATTCTTAGCAACGGTGGTCTCTGCTCTCTTCACCTCCACTGAAGGAGCTGGTGGAGAGAATTTTCCCCATCTCCCCAGTAGCATAGGAAGGCATGAAAAACACTGTGATCCATCAGCGTGCTTTTAAAATTTCTTTACTGTAAAAGCAGAGCAATTAAATAAACAGCAGTTTCCTCAGTGACCACAGAGCAGATCCTGCAAACCGGGTTACTTGGGACTGCTCTAGAGCATTGGGTGCCTGTGGAGAGGAACTGTGCAACCACAGCTGGGTTGCAGACAAGACCAGGATAAATGTAGTTCTAGGAGCTAGTGTAATAACTAAGGACTTGGTCTAAATGTACATATACAATATTTATATGTATTTTATAGTACTAATTAACGACAATTTGTGTGTACCATTGTTTGTTTTTTTTTTAAAGTCAATGGCCCACACTTATTTATACCATGGAGCACAACAGGCCAAAGACCAAGGCTGTTGAGCTGTCCAGGATAATGTATGGGTCCTTGATACACATTCTTTTTAGGTTGTTTCTGCAGGGAGTGCATCCAGATTTTTCCATTTAAGAAATCGGTCACGACAGTTTTTGTCTTTATAAGTAAACACTTTGGGGCTATTGTCTTCTACTGATCTTCCTCTGTCTTTCTGCCTTCGCCTACAACTTGTATCTGTGCTAGAGGACATCTGAACAGGAGCGCTTCCAGAGTGTATGAATTATGTCTGTCTGTCTGTATTTAATTAACCATGACTTTAGTGTGCCCTGCTATTTTCTCACTATA
>NW_008824930.1:3427532-3453210 GCF_000699105.1 Pygoscelis adeliae
CACCAGATCTGAAATGAGTTTTACTGTACTCAGAAAAAACCAAATATGCAAAAACCTAGACAAACAAGTCACAGAGCGCAGCTGACCTAGATACTGAAGTATCTGTGTCTGCAAACAGAATTTGAAAAAACCCCGATGGTGATTATTGATTAATACTGCACAAACATCAACTGGTTGCCTCAGGGAACCCTCATGACTTCAAGGGAGATAAATTATCTAATTACTGCAAGTTTAACAAACTACAACTGAACATGCTTCTAAAGTAAATGAACAAATAGATTTAAAAATTGACGCATAAATAACTGAATATACCTTTTAAGAACAGATAACTGAGCATTCAGTGTAATGAAGTGGCTAGGAGCTCCGCAAGCAACCTTGTCAGGGAAGAGACAACTTTTCCAGTTTAACACCTTTTTTAAAAATCAGAGAAATGTTGCTTTCTCATCCAAGTTATTCTATGTTTGTTGCTTCAGCTGAAGAGAGAAAGGAAGCCAGCCACAAAAACTGAGCTCCTAATTACCATCATCCTCCCTCTGATGTGGCTGGTACAGCACTACATGTCTACGTGGCTGGTACAGAAGTTTTTATACATACACATACAAACCTAACTGATGGTTATAATTATCAGCGGGCAAGCTGTAGTCCTAATTTGAAAGTGAGCAAAAATAGGTTAATGTTCTCTCTCACCCTTCCTGGCCACCACACCCAACTGCCGGACAACCTAGAGGCCACTCTCCCCGTCAGGGGAGGGCGGCCGAGGGACCGACACACCCTACCCCACGCAGCATGCCTCTCTGGGCACGGGTACATGTTCTCCACCTAAACAAGACGGGCATGCATCAAATCATCACCACTTCAAAGGGGAACGTGCCTACCTGGCACTTCAGAGCTTAATTCAAAAGGAAAAAACTAATCAGATGTGCTTTGAAACTTGTTCATTGCTTGAACTCAGGCAAACGAGGGTGGATCTGACACTGAAAACCTCCATACTGACCTGCACAATGTATACTGCAGTTACCCGCCTCTCACCTCAGCAGAAGCTGCTCTCTAATCCTCTGGTCTGCTCTTCTGAAATTTGCTCGCCTGCATCAGTAACTAACCACTGGCCACAGGGACCAGACAACCACAGCTCATCCCAGAGCCAGCTCGAACACCATAATTTGTGTGTCTTGCAGCACAATCCACGTGGTGTGGTTTATGGCGTCCTCTCCAAGGCTAAGCCAGTCTCCTCCACAACGTGTACTTAACTAAAAGTAAACCAGAATCAACAGCTTCAGGAACAACTCGCCTTTGAACAGCGACAAGAATGGCTGCCGCAGCACTTCCCCTCTCCACATTGTGTGCCCCGTGCTGGCCTTGCTTCATAGGCGACAAAATCCCTCATTCGCCTTCACAAAAGGCTGTTTTCAAATGTGGGCACCTTCTGCTTTTAGCACCAGTGTTTTTCTTTCCATATTTTGCCACATACCAGCCTAGCACGCAAGCTAATCTGAACATTCACAGACAGACATTAAACCTCGTATGCCAATGTTCAGAAGCTGGACCTCCTGTATCAGGTTGTTCCTGATGGAGTAAAATGGGGGAGGAAGTAGCAATGAAACCCCCTGCAACATATGATCACTGCCATCCTAGCTCTGCTCCTTTCCTGGACAACAAAAGCAGTGATAGCCCAGAAGCAAACTTTTAGACAAAAGCAGTATTGATCAAGAAACCTAAAAAATATACCAGACAGGAGCCTGCTTTAAGTAATCAAGAAAGGGCACGTACATCCCATGCTTCTCACAGGCCCAAAAGGGAAAACGTGCACTTTTTTCTTTTACAGAAATTCAGACAAAAAGTATCACAAGCGGATGTCAACAGACTTGACACTGATACAAAAAGATGGTTGCACATAGACACGAACAACTTTTGTCATTCACCTTCTTGCTAAGAGCACAGATTCAGCTAAGAGCCTCAACTCATTAAGTACAGAACCAGGCATCATTCACGCTATGAACACAGTCTATATGCTAAATCAATATTCCTCCCTCCCCAAAAACTAGGAAGACATACAGAAAATCCTCTGCTGACCCTTTATAGCTGCTGTTGTTGGCAGCAGCAAAGAAAGTCACTGACACGTTTGACAAAACTTGGCACCCATAGCGAATATCTTTATAGTATTAATTAGGAAGTAGTGAAGAGTTGAGGAACACGGGTATGATTATGTGAGACAAAAACGTTATTAAGTAAAGGAAGATTAAACTGAACTCAAACATCTGAAGGTATTTACTCAAATGCTCATTGCTGGAGAAACAGCTCCTCAAATACTGACAAACACACAAGTTAACAGTAGAAGATTTGCATAAGTAATTGTCTTCCTGAGAAAGCAACTGTTCACATTTCTTTTTAATTGTTTCTTCTATATTTTTGAAATTATATATACTTTACACCACAATTTAGTATATTACAATTCATGTAATACACATTGTATCGAGTACAATACAATACATACATAGTATGTATGTATTGTAGTATGTATGTATTGTACATAGTACAATACATAGTACACATAACTTTTGGGCTTGCTTCTTCACACACACACAAAACTTACGTCCTAATTAAGTGCATTCCTCATTAAGGGTACAAAAGTGCTTCCCGGTCTCATTGCCACTGAGAAAACTAACAAAAAGCTGCCAGACTTAAGAACCATACTAATATGCTTGTAATACTACAAGCGTATAACTCAAAAAATGCCAGCATACAACTTTGCATACCTCCCCCCCCCTTAGGATGTGGACAAGGAGGTACACAGAGCTGAAGTAAAGATGGACAAAACACCTGTAAGCTAAAAGTCAAATCACCATATAATTGCCATGTCCTATATTTGGGGACGGCAAGAAGTCTTACAACGGCGTGACCAGCCCCTAGGCTCAGAGTGGAGAGGAGTACACGCCTTCCCAATTTATCCCTAATGCACAAGGCACAGATACAGCCAAGGCGGATACAAGAGACCATGTGTGCACTACACTGATGAAGCAATTCCTGGCCAAGGGAGAGGACTTTTTGGAGGGAAGGGAGAAGGCAAATGTACAATCCGGAAAGTTTTGCTTGCTCCTGGCATGAACTCCAATGGCTTCCACTGTTCTGTACAAGAACTAGTCTGGTCCCGAAACAGAATGACCAGGAGCCTAATTTCTTCAGCTGCAAGTATGCCTTCAACAAAGGTAAACTTAATGAACCTTTCAGTCCATTTTTTTTTTAAAGCATCAAACATTAAAATATCTTTGAACTGTTGAATACATGAAAATACATGGTTCATTTTGCAATGACAATACCTCCTCCTACAACACATGCTCATGTATCTGTGAAGTTTCGTAAAATTATTCAAGTTATTTAACCGGCTTTTCTTGGGGTTTCCGTTCCTGGAGCCCTGTCCTGCTAAAACACCACCATTGGCACAGCAGGAGTGGGGTACCAATGAGGAGGGAGAAAAGAAGATGCTTCTTACATCAGGTCCTGGTCACATGTATAGGACAACAGAAAGGCTTTCATATGCATTTCAAAACACAACTTTTTTCTGACCACCTTTTCAATCACTTTTCAGGTGAGGTGGATTCAAAAGAGTAAGCAGTAAAATTACCAAAACTGAAGCGATAACGAGTATTCAGCAGCAACTGAAGATGTGTCATCATTAACAGCACACAAACCTGTTTGTCTAGAAACGTACACCACACTGAGCACCAAGTATCAGAATACCCTAAACTTGCCTTGACAAGCTAAGAAATAAGCTAGGACATGTCTCTTCAGAACAAGGCTATTTGCCTCTGCAAAGAACCACCCTCTTTTACACACACGCTTTTTAAAAGGGGGAAGTGTCCTCCATCTAAGTACACATAATGGCTCAGAAAACAATTTTTTTTATTTTGACTCACACTGAATATTACACTCTAATCTAATAACACCGGTGGAAAACTAATAGATTAACAAGTAGCTATTTTTCCCTGCACATGCAGGATTGTTCATATACACTATTAATTTTTTGTTTTCTGATTTTTCTGAATGGCAAAATGGTTCATTTGTTTTGAGAAAAACACATACATAAAGACTTTTGTAAAGAGAACTACCTCAACACTTAGGATTTGCCGTATCAGTCACTTTAAAGGTAATGTGCAAAGGAACGTAATTTCCTTATGCCTTTTTTTGCTTTTTATCATAAATTGATTTCTAAACACAGGGAAAGTTTATTTTTACATGAAGATATGTTCGTTTTTAAAAATAAAAAAGGCAAACTTAATAGATGAAGCTCAGAATAAAGTATGTATATGACCAAATCAAGGGCCTAGACAGGTGGTCCAAACAAAAATTATTTATATTATGCAATTATTAATTAAAAAAAAAAAAAGAAAACAAAACCACCAACCACTAAACCACTAAAAAGTGAAATTTCACAATCTGTAACAGCCACTAATATTCCTTGTATCTTTCTCACATTTAGTGTTGTTCCAGATTCAGGAAAGATTCATATCTAGTCAGTTCAAGACTAATGAAAGTATTTAAAGAGCAGGTAAATCTAATCACAAAAACCTTCATTACAGAGCTGAGAAAAAGAATTCTGTGTGGACTAATTCCTAGTTTTTAAAAGTGATAAACAGCTGCCTGTTCTCATACACCCCAAACTCCGATTATCTGTATTTAATGGCACAGGTCCTCAGCTTGACGATCATACCATCCCCTTTCTACTACAATAGAAAAGGGAAGGCTGATCAGAAATGGATCATGGCCTGACGGGATCTCAAATGGCTAAATCCCACAGCATCCTCTCTGGTGATGTACGCAGCACATTGTTGGGGCAGAGAGTCTAAAGGAGAAGAGAAAAACGAGAGCCCTTTACACAACCCTGTCATTGGAAGTGTAACAGCGTATGTAGCATGCCAGTTTTTCCAAGGTTTCCAAGGGATTGCCTGGCCAGCCCTGAGCTACCTTCTCCTTCCATCGCTGTTGGCAAGAAGTCACTAGATGTGGCATGCTTCAGCTCTGTGTGGATACATGAAGAACTGGAGAACGTTAGAAGGGGAGATACCACAGAACAACAAAACACAGACAGCACTTACACATTCAAAAACATTCCCTCTGGATATTTTTCTTAATTTTAGAAGAAACTTACATAGATCTTATCTTGCTGATATCGCTGGAATAAGTTGTGCATAATGGAGCCTTCATGGAGATCTACAAGGGCTGCCATGTCTTCCACGCTCTCTGTGCTTGTTTGATGCATAGGCGTTACTTTTTGGTGTGTGATCGTGCTCTGTTTATAAGTGAATACCTGAAAGAGGGGAAACAAAGAGAATATAGTAATCAGAGCACACATTCAAAAAATCCTGTCTGAGAATGGAGCTTTCATACCTATATTCATCTTCCCTATCCAGTTTATCAGTCTGCAGACTTATAAAATATAATAGTCTGCCAGTCTACCTTCTTCGAAAGCTTCTCTGACAATAACTGAAGCCCCAAATACATACATGGATGTCATATGAAACTAGCACATACTGACAATGCACTGAGGACTAAAAGGTCTTTTCCTTTTTAAGGGCAAATGTAATCTTGTTTCACACTGGACTACTGGTTAGACTTTATCAGGAGAAAAATAAACCAAGCAATAATCATTCTCAAAAAATCCAAAACCAACCAAACAAAAACCCACCCCTTACAGTAAACCCCGCTTATACTCAAATTACTCTGTGAGGGAATGTTTTACAGTGCAAAACAGCAAATGAAAATTATTGCTCTAACAGGCTGCAAGTGTATATGTTTGATCTGAAATCCACTTAAATGTTTCCATTCAATTCTAGCAGTCAGGACCGCTATCGGGTCAGGTCATTATTCCTAATCTAAGTAGCACACTCAGTTCAGTGTGCTGCAGATATTTGAAAATGAATACGCGAACCAATTTCTAATTAATGGACTTTTGAGACGAATTTCTGAAGCCTGTTCCAAAGAGACAGTAAGAGCTCTAAAAAAACCACAATTTAAATACTCAGTCAGAAAACACTCTACATATCTTCATAAAACTATCACAAATATGCTCAGAAGATGTACCCATCCCCAATCTAGTTAAACTTTTATGAATACTAATGACATCACTAAAGACTATAAAACAATAGCTTTGGAATTCAGCTTCCCATTTCCTTTTAATTTACATCTTGGCGGCTCAACCTTATAGACATATGCCTGCATCTCACAGCCAATGCTACTCAGGCAATACTAGTGCCCGCTAATGGTACCGTTTCAGTGTAAGAAACTCAAGTGCGGGGTTAATGCAAATACTTTAATGATGTGCAATATTTAAAAAAAAAAAACAACAAACCTTCCCAAATCCTTTGAAATAATATTTATAAAACCAATGGAAGAAGCGCAATAACCGGCAGCCCGAGCGCTGGTGAGCACTGCAGGATTGCTGCTGCGGGCTGGGGATCAGGATTGGGTCCCGATGGACAGGGCAGCGCAAGGGCTCACATCTGCGCGGGAAGAGAAAGCCCCTCAAAGGATTTCAGCATAAAAACATATATAAGCTCCTGGTAACGAAAGACTGAACAAGGATGGTTGCATCATCATAGAAGGCCATTCAGGAAAACAGTGATTTTGTCTGTCTTGCTGAGGCAAGTGAGAAAAAGAAGCTGAAGAAGCAAGAGGCTGAACGCAGACCGCACTTAACATCGAAGCTCTGTACCCGGATATCTCACCAGCCGATAGAGGAGAATTTCCTGATGAAATTTGTTCATTAAAATCACATCCCGGGTGTACCAAATGCTGGCACAGGCCATCGCACCATCACAGCTGTCACTTGCACCAGCGCAAAGTGCACTGGGGGAGGGCTGGGGGAGAAGGAGATCCAGGAAACAAATTTCTGACAGGTGCTGGAAGGCAGCACAGACATCAACGGGACACACGAGCAAACCATCAGAAAGTTCCCAGAGATTCAGAGCATCCAAAGCACAGTCCCTAACTGCGGGGAAAGAGACAGACAGTGAGAGATCTGAGCCGTATTTTGTGGGAAACAACCATCAAGAATGACAGGACAAGCATTTGTACAGGGCAGAGAGATGCTGGCCAGGATGGAGAAAGCAGCCACTGGTACATGATCCAGGGGCAAGCGGTCCAGCTATCTAACAGACAGAATGAATGCGAACAGCATCAACTGATAGCAAAACTTTGGGGCTGAAAACAGTGTTAGCAGTCCCAAGACTAACCACACAAATTGTAAGCCGGAATTAGAGGTAATTACATCTCAAGAGTAATAAACTGCAGTTCCTAGTCAGAATAACCATGACAAAAAACCCAAAGGCCATACTGCAGAACAAAGAATATTGTAAGTTGGAAGACTTGGAAATAAAAGGGATTTAAGGAGAGCAAATCCTAGAAAAGTAAGTAGCTTAACAGAGGCCATGTATCAGCATGGAATTAAAACAGGAAAATAGACTCAATAAGAGAATTAGGAAACCAAAAGGGGATGGCACATATCCTGTGAGTGCAGCTCATGTGAACACGGAAAGGAAACAAAATGTCATTTCTAGGAGGAGCATTTTTGTATTTGTGATTTCTGTTCTTTGGTATGTGATGCACAGGTTAGGAGGGTAGGCAGAGCACTCCATACATCACTAAACACGTTTATTAACACAAGGAATTAATAAAAATGCACTGAGAAAAACAACGTGACAATTGACTTGTGAGTGGCAGGACTATCTAAGATGGTCTTTGCAGATTCACCCTTCCCACTCAATCCCACTATTTTCTCTTCTTCAGGCTGGTTGTTCTCACACTTCCAGCTCTTCCACGCATTGCCTCCTTGTTTGGGTGAGGAAACGGCTCTGTGAGCTGACTCAGAGAGATGCCCGCGTGTCGACCAGCTAAAAAACACACTGACTGGTCATAATGGCCGCCACCCAGACTAGAAAGAAGGAGGGTCTCTTCCTCAACGCTGGGGAGTTATTTTTCCTTTACTTTTAATTTTTACCAGAGCCACACATCCTTCAGATTTCATAAACCCACTGTAAAACTTGGTCAAAATCATCTAACGAGATCAAAGTCATCAGACAGGGCAGCAGGATCACATGCGCAGACCTCACCTCCTTAAAGCAGGCTTTTAGCAGTCCTGCTGCTCAAGCCCTGAAAGGCCTGCTTTGTTTTATTTCATCTTGACTCATGCCTTTATTAGGATAAGGACGTGAAAAAGCTACCTTGAACTTTATCGTTACTAATTAGAAGGTCATGTTATGAAATATTACAGCAGATGAAATCCTCAGGAAATAGGAACCAAGAGCCATTCTGTGGGGTCAGCATGCAGGAGAGGAAGATGAACAAGTTGGCTCCTGAACTTCAAGAGGAGGCCGTTGGCAGAGTGCAGGAGCGTCCATCCTCAAGGATCTTGCCAGCATTTCTGGAAGGTCAAGTAAAACATGCAGGAAACTTGGAATAAGATTTAAGGCAAGCCTAAATGAGAATTCAGCAAAAAATTCTTTCCTCTCAAGATATAAATGGTCCAAGATAACAAACATGCTGAATACATGGAAAACTATAAATTAAACCCTAAAGAGACAGCACGCAAAATAAGAACTCTCAAAGTTATTATGGAAGTGAAAATTAGAGGTTGAGATAGGATGGAGCAATGCAAAAAACAACAATAAAAAGAACAAGCTCAAGAAATACAAGACAAAACAGCAAACCTAGCTAAACAACAGTAAAGAGCATTTCACTGGGAAAGGAGAACAACACTTCAAAACCGCTCAACTGTCCCTACCACAGCTTACTAGTGCTGTGATTAACAGGCCAAAAATGGACTCAAATGAGGAAGCAACCTGAAAATCCAGGGGACCGATGCTACCAAGTTCCCCAGGTAACACAAAAAAAAGCTGTAAGAGGCACTCTGAAGTTCGAAAATAACGTAGGAGGGAACTGTCGGACACCCAAATATTAATAGCTTGCTGAAAGGAGAACCCACATCCAAGGGCTGGAGGAGCACTGTTTGGTGTGTCTTGAAGAAGAAAGCAAGTATGACTGAAAAAAAAGTAATCACATGCTGCTGAGTCAGATTTCTTTCTCTAGTGAAAAAGGAAAGATTGAAGAGACAGGTGAGCGAGGACAGGAATATTTGAATGAACATTAAAAATAGGGTGACATGCAGAAAGTGTAAAAACAAACCATATTGGTCTGGTTGTGACGGTCTGTTTCAAAGCTTTGATGACACGACCCCATGTCCTGATTCATGTCTGTTCAGAAATCAACAGGATTATTAGCCCAATTCCATTCTCTCCAGAACTGGGTAAAATTCATAAGCCTTGCTGTGACAGGGACATACCCAGAGCAGCGTCAAGGTCTGCCTGCTCAACCATCGTGATACCCGCAGCACTTGCCAGATCTGCTTTAGGACACAACGTCAAGCCCTAGACACTGGGAGCGAGAACTACACTCATACTTCCCAAAAGTACTACCCAGGTGAGAAAGGAGGAAAGGCAGAGAAAATGAATTCATCGTCTCACAACGAGAACATTAGCCTTGGACATAAGACCAAGAAAAAGAAGTTAGAGGGAAGTCCTCAGCAGCACACCAACACCTCCAGGATGTGGGCACGACTGCATTGCACAGACGGGACAGACTCCCACGTCACCCTCTGAAACACCATCCAACCCCCCAAATGCTGCTGCTGTGCCTTCTCTTCGCAGAAGGTGCCAGCTGGACGCTCTCTAATGCACCGTAGGAAGCTGGAGAACTTACGACAACATGCACTGAGATTAAAGGTGAGACTACAGATGAGCGCGAGGTAAATGGGGTTTTGGTGGTTGATGTTTCGTAAAGGGGTTTGTTAAGAAACGGTGGAGCAACATAAATAAATAAATCCTTTCATACGGGACTCTATCTGGAAAGCCAACAACTCCTAAACCACATCCCTAAGGCAAAGACATACAATGAAAATGATGGCTTTAGCAAATAAATATATAATTTTGACTATTCATAAATACCATACCTATTCATAAATACTGCTGCATGAGCAGTGCAATATTGTACTCCACAATGTGCAGGCACTTTTTAGATGAGTCTGCATCTTTATATTTGGTTCAGAAAAGCATTTCTTGTACTCCATGCAATTTGGAATAACTAGTATTTTACATGAATACACTCTTTTAAATCTACTAGTGAGCAAGTAAAGAAAACAACCCACCAACAAATCAGGAGTTTGAGGCATATGACTGCAATTAAATTAATTTCACTGATGCTTTTAGAAGAGCATGAAAACCACCAGCATGAAGACCTTAATATTCTCCACTTTTTTATGTTGAAAATGACATTTTTATCCTGCGCAATTAATCTGGCATGAGAAAAAATAAGTCTTTCAAGTATTCCATTTAAGAGGAATATCACAAAACAATGTCTAATTAATTTTCTGCACCGACCAATTACCCCTAAGCTCAAGATATAATGGAAATTATATTTTAACAGAAGACTTAATTTGTAATGCAATTTATTAACACCAGGAAAGAACGTCAGAGGGGGCCCTCAACAACAGGAGCACACATGCTCTCTCACTGTATCATTTTGTGACATGATGCCAAGTGACAAAAATCCCCGCTTGAATAAGGTCATTAAATGGTATCAAGGGATTTCACAACAGCTGAGTCAAGTGAGTTTAGAAGAATGCTGAATTAAGTGCTTAGGTAAAGCACATCAAAAAGCCCCGCACAATCCCCATTTCTTGCAAAAGCTGTAAGTCACAGTTAGGCTTTCCAGTCTGCGCCGAGCCAACACACAACCGAATCTCTCAGGGTGTTTTTCACCAGCAGCTGGGTTTTTGGTCTGATGCTGATGATCAATATTGGATGGGAGGAAAGCAGAAGGTCCTCTAAAAGTTTCCTAATCAACAATTCGGTATTTGACTGATAACTGAATCTTCATCATTTTAGCAAGATTTCCGTGCAATTTTTATTTAAGGGCAGAAATAGGTTTGTCTGCATCTTGGAAGCCCTCACCAAGCTAGATTGTTACTGATTCTGCTCTCTGAAAATGTGCAAGATCATCTACTGAAAAGTTTACATATTGCGAGCATTTTAAAACAGCCGCTTCTATACAGCGACGTGAATCCTTGCCACTCCCAAGCACAACTCCAAATCAGTGCAGGCTCAGGTCTCTTTCTTTAATTCAAAGACTGAGATTTGGATTAGAGCAAAGGGTGGTGACAGGCACTGGCTCCCCACCGCTGCTGCCTCTAGACAGGGACGAGACGCCTGCCCGCAGCCTCGAGCCGGACCATCCCTCACGGCCATCGCCCACCACGCGGGCAGCAACCGTTCCAGCCGGTCACGTGCCACCAGCCTCACCGTCGATAACACACGCCAGACGTGGTGGCATCTGACCGATGCCAAGTACTGCATGCTGTGGTGCTCAGGAACGGTTACACGGCTTAGCACATCCCTGTCTAACCTGGTGGTGTTGTAATAAATCAAGAGGGGTGTTATTGGTAGGAGTAACAGAAAAGGAGCAACCAACCTTCCTCTGCTGCCCTTTTCTACATAAGAAAACTTTTTATGAGCCCTAGGTGTACTCTACAAACTGCAGGGTAGTACAGAAGATAATACTCATATTCGTACATGGAAAACAGAAACATCAAAGTCTGGTCACACACTTGATTTAAATTAAGCTGCTCAAATCCATATAACCAGAGGGATAATGTAAAATATGGTAGTTTAAACATAAAATTCAGTAAGACAGGGAAGGAGAAAGCAAAGAGGTATCGTACAGATGTCATCTGGGAGACGGGTTTACAAACAGTACAAGATACAACCAAACAACCAAACTTTTTTTAATAATGCCTATGATATGAGCAAACCAACTACTACAGCATCTGGCCAGCCCACAGACACCAGAAAGCAAAGCCAATTGCAACGCAAAAACTGAAGCAATCAGCCTTCCTGCCGTTGCCCCAGCCTGCATCACGTTGCTGCTCTATGTGAGATTTTCCACAGGGTTAATCCCAACTGCTACGGTGATGCCCACGAAAATCCATGCGACTCAACAGCAACTCCAGAGGACTTCGCTCATATGTTCAAGACATCAGTGCCCTCAGTTTTCCAAGGCATCTTTTTGCTTACAGTCACTGACCCTGCAGCAGAGAGATGAGCATAGCCCAGCAAAATGCAGAGGACTGTACAGAGAAACATCCACTCAAAAATACAATTTTTTTTTTTTCATTCTCTGCTGTTGGTCTGAACTGAGGATCATCATTTGTGTTTCCCTCATGTTTAGAAGTTAAAAGAATGCAATAAATCTTACAAAATGTCTTTATACATGAGTCCAAGCAGAAAAAAAGAGGCCTTGGGCTCACATTACAAGCTGTGGAATGCAGCGTTCCGGGAGCAACATAAATCACGACGAGCCCAAGGACCCAGAGATTAAAAACAGAAATAAAAATCTAGTAGTTTACTCTTTTTTCCTGGAGAGATCTACTGTCTAAGTAGATACTTAAAATAAAGGACAAGGAGGCTCTCTTATAAATCAAAAGCAATTTATGACCAAATGTAAAGCAGATTAATTACCGACATTTTAAATTCTACGGTTAATCATGACAAGAGTGCGACTCAAGTAATGTTTTTGTCCAATAATTTACTATTTCTCTGTAACAGCTGACTTTAGACATCCATTCCATTGTCCCAAAACAATCTTTCAGGCAACAAGATGTACCAGGGCCCAAGGCTTGCTTTGATGCAATATAATTTAATCTTTTTCAAAGCAACAAAAAAAACCCACAATAAAGTTTCTTATCTATTAAACTATGGAGGAAAATGAAATAATTTTATGTAAGGCATTTATTGATGTCAAGAAAAAAATATTACCAACTAAACTGATATCGTTACTACTGTGACTAACACTGGCCTTTTCTTCAAGCAAATATCCCACACATGCATCAACTGAGCATCAGCTTATTTCCTACCCGTTTTGTAAAATTCCTCCCTGTTTACCCTGGGAATCACCCCACTCCCCAGCCTCCTTTCCCAGTTAGATATTAATCTTGACCTCTAATGCAAAATATCTAGTGTCCACTTTGCATGTTACTGTACCTACCAAATCAGTTGAGTAACACATAATCCATAAACTGCGCATGATCCTCTATTTTGTTCCCTGCTCACTTCAGTTCCAGCCATTTTCAGTCTTCACTCCTCCTCCTATCAGTCAAACCTCTTCCAAACCCTTCCCCTCAGTCGCCCTTTCAGAACACCTCTCAGACTTGCCGGGGCCTGGGACACCCGGGTCAGGAGCTGCTCCCAGGTTCAAGTGCTGGGAGCCTGTCCCGGTGCCTTCCCCCACCCTCTCCCCAACCTCCAGCAGCGACAGCACCAGCGATGCTGATGCTCCCCTGAACAGCTTTCCTACTACAACATACAGGTTGTCACACCCATGCAGAGCATCCCTCTTCGCTCCCGAGCTCCGCAGTGTGGGGAAGCACACTGCCAGGATGACAATCCTGGCCATCGCTGCAGCATCGTTGAATAAATACAAGTTTGAAATTGAGAGTTTCACTTGAACTCTAACTGATGTTGACAGTCAAACTAATGCTTTTAGTTTGCAGCTCAGCAAACCCACTAAATCGCACCTCTTTGTTGTTTCCCTATGTGTTGACCACTGTCAATAAGCTTGTCTGATCAAGACTTCCCACCTAACACCTATCGCACAAGAGGTATTTCAAGGCAGTTTATTCCACACACTGACCTGTTTCTGTTCACAGACAAGCTCTATCATCAAGTACGAACAAGCTTCCAATTACAGGTTCAGTGCTTATGACCCTTCAATTGGGCTTGCCTACACAGACAATAAAGAAATTTAATTCAAGTTAAACACATCAATTTTACCTAGATTATACTATGGTAAGCCTCTAGGCAGTCCATGCTTATTCTTACAAGAAAAAAAATAAACGTGCACCTTTCAGCTTTTTTTGCAAGCGACCTTGTATAACCTATAGTTATACAGCACTTGAAGACATCGCAAAACTCAATTTTTAACAAGTCCACCCACCTACAAATACCGTGACCGTGGCACTGCAAAAAACGTGAAACATCCCTGGCACGTCACCACCACTTGCTTCAGCATGGAAAAGTGCCCCTTTCTCTCCATGAACCAAGAAGTGGAGAGATTGCAGCTGCCCAGGCTTTCCCAGAATGCCAGACCGAGTGAAGTAGTCCAAGGGCAGGACACAGGAGATGTACCACAAGATGGGCCTTTGGCTCCCTGCCAGGCAGCTGGTCAACAGCAGGGTCTCAACTAGAAGCCAGCTTTAACTACGCAGCAAGCCAGGGAAGAGGCCTCTGACCTGCAGGGCACTGCAAGGTGAGGCAGAGAGCAAATCCCAGCACGTAGCAGAGGAAGAGAGGAAGGTCTGGGCCCACGATCCCCACAGGTTCAATCCTCCATCTGGCTTGGGACACCCCACCAAAGGCACCCCCAAGGCAGTGTTAGTGTAAGTAGCATCCAGTAAACAGATGTAAGGGCAATACTCCTTTTGCTTTCAATGCGTATCGCCTTAACTAGCTCTAAGGACAAGGGGGTGAAAATTGATGGTTTCCTCTTCTCAGAAGGAAGACCAAAACACTAAAAAAAAAAAACCACCACAAAAACACCCTCACCCTTGATCCATCATTTTCTACACAATGGAAAGTGCGTCTATGGACAATGCCAGGCACTGAAAGCATTAGCTTGACTGTCAACATCAGTTAGAGTTCAAGTGAAACTCTCAATTTCAAACTTGTATTTATGCAACGATTCATATGAGATAAACAATGACTATTTGCAACCGAATGAACAAGACTGAATTTGAATAAAATGTGCCACTATCAAGAACTGGAACAACTCTGTTCAATAAGCAGCCTACAAATTATACCAGCATTTTCGACGCACAAAGCAATTAGTCCTAATAGGTCTTTTTCTAAAAAAAAAAAAAAAAAAAAAAAAGAAAAGAAAAGAAAAAAGCCCCACAGACAGCTGACTGGACTGCCTCTGAGCCTAGAAGAGGAGTGGCCTGTGTGCAGTGCCACAGTAATGAAATCAGAGGCAATGCTTACATTGGAGCTGGAGCTCTGAGGGGCCATCCCTGCAAAACAAGCCTTGTCCCAAATGAAGGCTCACTAGACAAGGCAATACTCCGACAAGACCCTCCAGGATGCCAAAAAAAAGCCCTGAGCAACGCCAACATGAGCCTTTTGGCCTCATCCCTCTACCTTCCTCTCAGCTTAACACTTCATACGAACAGACCCTGCCCAGACTGCCAGCGCAGCCACCGTGGCCTGCGGGTGCAGATGGTGCCCAAACCCTGCGCAGAGGCACATGCAGGGGGACCAGGGGGCTGCCTGGGGAACTGCTGCCAGGCACAGCTGCTTGGCAGGAAGCTGTTGTCAGGAAAGTCTGAGGCATTTATCATCATCGTATTATTACCAAAACCAAGAAGACTCTGCCACAGCACCAACTATGAAGACTGAAAGGTCCCTGCAGCACCCTGGCTCCAGCTGGTCCCCCCACAAAGGGGGACCACAGCTGCTGGGCTGGGGCACACCCTCAGCAAGGCTGCTGCAGAGGGCTGGGAGGAAAGAAAAAGAACAGAGCCAGAAGAAAGGTTTTTACAGGGAAACGGGTGGTCTTGCTGGCAAATTTCAATGCACTGAGACAATGTCGCGCTTGGGTTTCCCTCACTCCTCCCACCAGGTAGCAAGCAGCCAGCCCCTCAGTTCTGGTCAGCCACAGCTGGACGCTGCAGTTTTAGCTCCAGCTTCACAGCTCCCTTGTCCAGTGCTGGCCAGGGGTCACCAGCTGACAGACCTGCAGGAGCACCCCAGCAGGCTCCAGTGCTGGGGCTGTCCCACCACAAGCTGTGAGGCAACCTACACAGCCAGGAGAAGGACCAGTGCGGGCAGCGCACGGCTATCGGCCACAGGATCCTGCATGCTCCTAAGGCAATGCACCAGTCAGGGAGGCCTGTGAGGTCTCATGACCCAGGACTACCTCCATCCTGAAAGCCATCACCCACAGAGGCTCAAGCAGTGACCCACCTGGCCCCAGTTCCCTCCCACCTTCTCCTCCTGTGGGTCTTACACCAGTGGCGACACAGCAAACCATGCATCTCCTCCAGGGCTTTCCACTAACAACCATCTCTGCGTTCCTCCTGCAAACCTCCCCTGTTTGCACTTATTTCTCCCCCCCCATTATGTTCTCACGTTCCCTCCAATGCCTCCTGGTGCCCTCTCCTGCCACTACCTTCCCACAGGGAGACCTGTCCCTTTGGAGCCACCCTGTCACAGACAACCCTCCTGCACCAGCCAGCCTCGTGAGGCAAGAACTTGCTTTCCAATCCACGCCTGCATTTAATTTTGAATTTAAACTGCCCGGTCCCTGAAACGCAGGCAGAGGTGCACATAAGTTAACTGGTTACCCATCTGTCCTGCCCACATCCAAGGGAGGACCTAACATTACAGGTAACACACCAGTGCTAGCAGACAATGAAGTAGAGCTCCTATTGAAAATAGGGAAGTAAACATTGTGTGAGGTGCCCTACAACATCAGGGCAATAAAATAACATACAGCAAGAAAAGAATACTGGCAGGTGTTATTCACAAATCCAGTGCTGAAGGCAAAAACACCCACTGCATTGAACATTTCTAAAGCCGTCTGTGAATTAAAGACACAACAACTTGCACCTGCACAGAGGAAGTTCATATACACACAATCTCAGCTTTCAGATCTTCTGACAACATTTAACTATAAAATTCTCATAAGCCAAGTATGTTTCCATTTTATTTTATTTTCTCCAAGCCTTGGCTTGGTTTCTCTTAACGTAGTGCACACCTCACAGCAACAATATTCAATTGCAGTCAAATCACTTTTTAACCAAATAACTTTTTGTTCACAACAGCAAAGTGTCCGCTTCAGTAGGACTTTCCCGCCTTAATTTAAAAACTGCCTTTTAGATCTTTCCACGTTGACAGGTTTCCAGGAAGCAGAATAGGCAAAAGGTTAACATGACAAGGAATTGGCAGAGCTCCAAAATGATCTTTGAGGGATTAATTTCCAAGATCATTTGATGCAACTCTGGTGAAATTTAGATAGGAGTCTAGTATCATCTTTGCTTGTTTAAAAAAAAATAGTTTTAGTTTTCTTTGCTTTTATGTTACAAGAATAAAAAAAATCTGAATATGTAAGATCAGTACAAAGCTCTGCATGAGTTTGCAGAGATCCTGAAAGTGTAAATCTGAATTGAAGCATACGCTACTTGTTTTAATGGACAACAAAAGCCAGAGTCCCTTTCTCTTTTTTTTAAATAACTTTTAATGCTTTTTCTGTAATATCACAAAATAACATTTCTACAGTATCACCAATTGCCTTGTAAAGACAAGCCAAAACCCCCACTTGATTGGCAACCTGCACTTCGCGCTCCTACCTATACTCTTGCCACTACTTACTGTTGCTTTAACCCAGAAAATGGAAACCAGGTAACAAGTGATCCCAACACTGTGCAAACACCCTAACTTGAACATCAGTCCCTCGCTCACACTCTTTTTGTGTTTTAAATTATCAGAGGGGCTTTTCATTAAGCCAGTGTTTACTACCTGATTTTTTCTTGCAGGTTGCCTGCGGTATGAGGTTTTGACACAGCCATACTGCTACCAAGACAGCCAAGGACATATTTTATTCACAGCTCAAAGCGGTCCTTTAATGAGGTAGCTGTCTATTCAACTCCCCTTCCCCAAAAACTGTAGGTGTATAATAGTAACTTACACAGGGGGTGGGAGGTAGAAAGCAGAGGAACTCAAGCCCTGAATACAGCTAAGCTCCTAAGGACATCTATCTATGAAAACAAATATGTACACGATGACACATAACACACAACGGAGAAGTTCAAAGCAGAATTACGAGTAGGTGAACTTAAAACATGGCATTTTCCCCATACCTAAGCATACAGTACAGTTGCTATGGTAGCCTTGTTTACAAGGCTATGCCATTTCAAAGTTAACTTTTATCATGCATGCTAATCTCAAAACAATTCATCAGTGTTTCAGGAAAGGGCTAACTGAGGAGAACACTGCAAGGCCACTCCCTCTGTCACTATAGCCATTAATCCAGTTAAACAGCAATCAGGATTTTTTTCCAGCTCTGACTGAAGATAACTAGAAGATGCCCTTAGACAACAGTGGGAAGGGGGGACCTCTCCTTACCTACATGCCTGGTTCTGACACACAGAGGTAATTATAGTGTAGACAGCGACAGACCAGCCCTCAGTGGGTCTCCAAAGCTGCCCTTCAACCTAACCAAGTTAGTGCTGGGTCCCACAACAGCATCGTTTCCCCTGCCCAAGAATGCACCCCAAATATCAATAAGTTTTTTTTGTTAACATGGAAGTACTGTCAAATCAAAAACTAAGTGTAGGTAGTTTATCCACACTCAGAATTAGCCAGTGCCATTTGTATGGCACATGAAACCTGTATAAGCATTGGCAAGAAGAGCACAGTCTAGGGACAGAAGATGCTTTAGCTGTATTTCATAGTCTAGGCTGGAGCTAAATCTTAGCTGGCTTCATACACTGTGAGTAGTTTTCTCTGAATAAAGTGTGTGAACCAGGACCCTGGTACGTGCGGTCCAGAGACACAGGACAGTCCATGTGTGGAACCAGCCTGGGTCTAAGAGGGGACTGATCATTCACTCAGCTTCGCTACCAATCTCCCCGGACCCAGCAGTAAAGCTCACTACAGCCCATGGCAGCGCCAAAAGGAGGCCACGATGGAAGAAGGCTCCATGCAGCACACTAGAAAGATTTACTGGCTTTGCCATAGTGCAGCAGAGATGAAGAGAAGCAGCACAGTTTCAGCTCTGCACTGCAGTGAGCCAGTCTTCCTGGAGACTGGGACACGTGAAACCACAACACCCCGGTTCGCAGTGCTGTCTCTGTGGTTAGGTAGGGCTATGCTGCTCTTCCCAGCATGTCCTGCGTGAACCTGGGGTGTCTCACACTCCTGTTTCTCCCAGAAGATGAGGAGGTGTAGGTAAGGAGAGGTAAAAGGTAAACCAGATTTTCAGCTTCAGTCTAGAAATAAAAAATTAAACATCCCAGCTTCCATATGCTGGAGAGGAACCTGCCAGTGTATGATTCACTGCAGGGATGGCTGCCCAAGGCTGCAAATCCTCCGAAATAATAATTCTGCAATAATCCCTCCCAAGGGGCGCTGCTCTCGCATGCCCTGCTAGCAGGACTGTGACAAAGGACTCTGTGTCTGCAGAGGGAAGGAGCAAGGACCCCGCCTCCCTGCCAGCAGACAACCACGGGCTGCTGCACCGACCGTGTGGGCAGCATCCACTGGTCCCAGGAGAGATGGGGGTCCCTCTGCTGTTACCGTCTGTCAGATGGCTTGGCAGAAATAGTAGATGACAGGTGAAAGGTGGGGGAAGGGAGCGAGAAACTGGAATAATTCTGAATTTCTATACAGTGAGCAAAAAGTGGTGAGGTTTTTCTATAATATATTCTGAGGAGGTTTCATCATCAAAAAATCAGCATAAACCTCATTACTTTCAAAAAGCACAAAGCTGCCTTATTTTAAGGTCTTACAGAGTGTATTTTGCCCTTAGAGTCTTGCTTTTCTCCAGGACTAGTGTGGTTAGACAACAGCAGCAGGCTCCAGCAGACGACCATCGGCAGCTCCTGGAGAAGTGCTGCTGGTCAGTTAGCATCGCTACACACGTCAGCCTGTTGCAGCAGGGCCTTGTTTTGCTCTCTTCAACCCCAAGGTCCTCCTAAAAAAGCCACGAAGGCACCTTGCTAGCTGTGGCACAAAGCAAAGGTTAAAGCTTCAAGACACTCAGGGCTCTCACATTTGCATGATATTCTCGCAACAAGGCGCCCACCAACATGTCTTGTTACATTGAACTATCACAGAGAGCCACAACCGTTGTCAGCGAGGAAATCTGAAACTTATTAAATCGGCATAATTGGGACTGGCTTTCCACCATCACCACCCCCCAGCACTGTTAGCTGCAGCAGGAGGAGAACTTGCTGCACGCAAGAACGAAACAGGTTTGGACAAGCATGAAACGAAGCTGCACGTATTTTAAGACAGCAGCCGAGTCAGTTAAGCATTTTTCATTACAACCATGAAACCCAGATCCACTCCCTGAGAGCCCAACCGGCACCCGTCAACCAAGATCTCCCAGCCCTGCGCACAGCTGAAGTCGGAGGGTTCCTGTGGCCCCATGCAAGCCTTCGCTGAGTCAAAGGAGCCGAAGTGCCACTGACAGTTCATTTATGAAATCTTCAGATTTTCCTGTTGCAGCTACCTTTTTCCAGCTGTTTGTTTACTTTTTTGGACACACACACCACACAATTGAAGTTTTCCAGACCTCATCTGCCCAAGAATTGCTCTGGTTTATGATCAACAAAACCAGCTGAATATTCCACAATGGTTCAATCATCATGAAACCATGGTGAAGAGAAAGGCAACTACTGGAGTCAGAAGAAAATAAAAGAAAAAAGAAAGACGACAGAGACATCTAATAAATAAATAAACCCCCCTCTATTTTATCTTGTTTTGAAAAGGTGCAGAAATGAGAGGGAGGGTAGACTTGAAATGTGTAAACTCACAGAAATTTAAGATTTTTTGTGTATTTGTCTGGACTGCAAGCCCACATGCAACTTTCATTTGTAAGAAAATATTGCAGTGGGCATGAATGCATACTTATCCCAAAGTCTGAAATCTTTAAGTTTAGACTAGGAAAAAGAGAAACTGCTTAGTTACAAGCAGCACACCACAGTCATCTTCTAATTTGCACTGAACGGGAACATTAGTCAGATATAGTCAGGCACTGATTACTTAGGTTCTCTCAAATGCATGCTAGTAAATTTGATTATTACTCAAAGTATACATTGTTAGATACGCCAAAGTGAGCTCTTTCTTTGACTCAAAGCTTTTTAGGAAAAAAGCTACCTCTCTGTTATAAAATTTTACAGTGTCTGGCACAAAAACTGAAAGACCTTTTGGAGATACTGAAGTACAAATATGAAAACACTACTGCATTTTAATATGTCTGGTTTGGGGGAAAACAATATTATATTCTTTTGCTTGGTTCTGTTATGAGGAGCAAGAATATAGCAGGCCCAGGAGCCATGAGATTCACAGAATAGCTTAAAAAAGCTTTTCTTCTGTCTGTCTTAGATCCACCACAAGTTCCCCTTTTTACATCCTTAGAGATAATAATGCATGTATTACTGTTAATTTTCTGTTACTGTGCAGGTAAGAATCTCTTTTCATTGCACTGATCAAGAGCCTGTGGATGTTAAATATGAAACCTTAAAGCTTTTTTTTGGGGGGGTGGAGGTGTTGAATAAGGTTTGAATATGCCCAGTCTGGGCCATACGCCTGTAGTAGACTTCTTTTAAAAAAAAGATAAATAAGTGGCTAAAACTTGCCCAGGAGTGTGGAGCACCCATCAGTCATTGCAGGGCATGAATCAACAGGTATGGGCAGATGGAATAGTCAAGAGATGCAATACCTTTCACAGCCACGTCATAAGTCTTACTGTGTGGCATTGATACTGTTTTGACATGTGTGAGAACATGCATTACATACTGATAACGAAAAGAAGTTGCTCTTGGCTGCAAAAGTTTGACAGACTGTTCTGTAAGTCACTCCCATAAAATCAGCATATAAACTGTCTGGTTTGCATTTGAACTATGAACCTCCTGCCTTGCAAGAAGCAAAAGAGCCAATTTAACACATAAGAAGGTGGCCCACTTATTAAAACATGTGTGTGCAATTTAATTTTCCACAGCTAGCCTGTGCTTACATTTGAAAACCACATTTGTGTTACATACCAGATAGCATGTACGTGTATGCTGGAGAAGCCCAAATACAATCGGTTCCCATGATACAAGCAAAGAGCAATTCATAGTGTTTTTTCCCCTACATAAGGACAGTACTTCTTCAGTAGTTGTGTCAGAATTATGAAGGAAGCAGACAAGAAAGATGTCATATTCAGGGAATTACTTGGTAGCTTTACACATAACCGTAATGTTTATAGTCATGGAAAGAAAAACCCAACCTTTTGCTACAAAGAAAAATACACCAGCATTTTTCCGTTTTTGTAAGGATACTGTTGTTTATTTTTTAATTTGCCTTGACAAACCTCAAGCACATGAAGCTGTAAAAGCCCCAGTCTATATCTAACCCTCATTTTAAAGAATATAAATTCAACAGGAAACATGGTGAGATTACCCTGACAGGTTACTAAAAACAGATTAGAAGAAGCGGATTAAATTGGACCACCTTTTCTGATTGCTTGCATGGAAGGAAAGGTTGTGAGGGACATACATGGACACGACAATCTTGTGTATTAGCAAATAGCGTTGCCCTCCACTTACCTTCCCAGGCTACTCTCAACCACCCAAATAGATTTATTTTACTGCGTTTTCTGATAAATATCACGTCTTAAAACTCAGCTTTAGAGATCAATGGGGAAAACCCTCCTGCAAGTGACAAAAGGCTGCCTTTTCCCATATCAAAATCAATGTTCTCTTCCCCTAAAGATGTGACCCCTCTCACCACCCAAAACATGCTCAACTTATTACACGCACAATCTTTTCAAGGGCGCAGTCCTCCTGTTAGCATACTGACTAGCTATCCTTATTATTACAGGCACTTACAGCACATAGGCCTTAATGTGAAACAGGCTCAGAGAGTGGGGAATAAAGCCGCATGTCCACCTGGGACAGAACTGAACTGATGGTAAATAAGCCCAGGCAAGTGTGAGTTCTGACATCCTTTGCTGCAGGACACTGGAGAGTGCGCAGATTACCTGCCTTTTTCCATCCCAGTCCCTATCCCTCTAAACGCTAGAATTCACTGTAAATTTCAAGTAGTCTGCAAAGTTCATTAAGATGTTCATCATGATTTCTGGTGGAATGCAAGGTGAGCAAGGACTTCTATTTAATTTTTCCTCATTTTAAGGTGAGAGGAAGGAAAGCAACTTCTGCTGCAAGGGATGTAGAAGAAAAAAAAAGTTACTGAGTGATTTTATCCACATAACTTACAAGCTGATGGGTGTATTTTCCCTAACCTATTGCAGTACAGCAAACAAGCTCTAACTTTGAAAAATCCTCCTACAGAAAAAAAACAGCATCAGATTAGAAGAAAAAGGACACATTAAATAACCATTTCATTTAGCTACCCAGGGCCCTAACTAATGTCACCTTACCCTACAAGTATTTACCTAACATGATCCAAGTGATTTCTCCCTCCTCTTCTGTCTCACCTCTGCATGCTTCAGAACTGAGACCTAGGCTTAGACTCACTGGCCAAATCCAGCAACTTAGTTCTACACATAAACTCTCTCCTGCTCTGACGATGCAATGATTTTTGTTAATGTAACTTCAGCCTGGCGGATTAAGTCAGAAGTTTCTAGAAACAAGGGCATGTTTCAATCCTATAGCCAAAGATTACCGAGTTAGAGAGACCGCTATGATCTTTTAATCTGAGCAGCTGTATAACATAGGAAGTAGACATACCTAGATTCAATTTCTATTTAGCAAAGTCTCAGCCCTGAAATATTGCAAATCTCTTTCCTTCCCCCCTAAAATATCTTGCATTTACTACCATCTGTTTGGGTATTGCATTTTGTTATGCACAGTATTAATTTAAACTAGCAGTGGAAACTTTTCTGCAGGCACAGACATTTCTTGTACAAGATTTATGGCTCCCAACTCTTGTCCCACTGATTTTAAAAGCCTGGGTTTAGCGATGTTCTGTGTGGTACCCAGCTTCACTTGCCCTCATCCCAGAGGCATTAAGCCCATGGCACTGATAACATACCACAGCATACAACGTGCAGGGAAAGCCATTATCAGTGGTGTGGAAAGTAAAGAGCACAGAATGCGCATAACTGGACAGTCATATACAGCTGGTGGTACAAAGGTACCACCTAATACCCAAGTTCAAGTGTAGCCAGAGGACTGCAGTTCTGCTTAATATCAAGGCAATCACGGAAACCCATCCTCACCAGGCATCTGCCTGACGAAGCTGCAAATGAGCAAAGTGCATCTGCGGACACAGCAGATGACTGTGTCTCACTGCACCAACACATGCACCACAGGTGGACTCCAAAAAGATGATGTAATCTCTTCTCAAAACTCAAATGCTCTGGATTAAAGGCCAGACTTGTGCCTTCAAGTAAGTGGTTACACTCGCCACAGCTAGGACAAAAAGGTGAAAACTAGTCCAAACAAGGACAAAAATGCGCATCACATTAGTAGGACTTACATACACAACCATCTCCAATACATACTTCATTTGGAGTCATTTTATTGCCCTAAACACTGCCTGAAGGTATGGAACTGATGTGTAACAAGCCAATTCAACACAGGGTCATACTTCCCATTAACAAGAAAGCAATAGTGCTCCGTGACTTCAAAGTTGCAGTCCCAACTATCATCTCAACAGACTATAAAAAAAAACTAGTAAGATGACATGACAAATTAGTCATGCAGTATTGAGCTGACCCACCACCAGGTGACTCATAACTAATGACTGACTCTAAGTCAGCTGCAAAATATGAAAAACACTGTGATCCTACAAAAAAAAGCTTTAACATTTGTATCACAGGCTCTTTCATCATCAAAACACACAATCAGCACCAGCACTAAAAGCAGGTTTCTTACACCGTAACACAAATGTGTATAAAGTATTTAACCTGCAAAAGAAGAGATTATTTCCTAAAAGAATCCATTGAGATATATATATTCCTTCCTTTCAGCACAGCAGAACACTTACCAACTATTCAAATAAAAGATTCATTATTTGTCATTCTCCATTACAATAGCTTCAAATACAAATCTTTATACTGATATCTTCACACATTTTTCTTTAACATCCACACCAACAAACAAGATACAAGTGACCAGGCAAAGCATGCAAAGACCTCCAACAATCAGTTATAAGCATGGAAGTTCAGTACCAGTGAGGAATCACAGAATCATAGCATAGTTTGGGTTGGAAGGGACCTCTGAAGGTCAGCTAGTCCAAACCCCCCCTGCAATAAGCAGGGACAGCTTCAACTAGATCAGGTTGCTCAGAGCCCCGTCCAACCTGACCTGCAATGTTGCCAGGGATGGAGCATCTAACACCTCCCTGGGCAACCTGTTCCAGTGCTTCACCACCCTCAACGTAAAACATTTCTTCCTTATATCTAGTCTGAATCTACCCTCTTTCAGTTTAAAACCGTTAACCCCTTGTCCTGTTGCAACAGGCCCTGCTAAAAAGTCTGTCCCCATCTTTCTTATAAGCCCCCTTCAAGTATTGAAAGGCCACAATAAGGTCTCCCCAGAGCCTTCTCTTCTCCAGGCTGAACAACCCCAACTCTCTCAGCCTGTCCTCATAGGGGAGGAGTTCCATCCCCCTGCGCATTTTCGTGGCCCTCCTCTAGACCCAATCCAACAGCTCCTTGTCTTTCCTGTGCTGAGGGCTCCAGAGCTGGACGCAGTACTCCAGGTGGGGTCTCACCAGAGCAGAGTAGAGGGGCAGAATCACCTCCCTCGCCCTGCTGGCCACGCTTCTTTGGATGCAGCCCAGGATACAACTGGCCTTCTGGGCTGCGAGCGCACATTGCTGGCTCATGTCCAGCTTTTCATCCACCAGTA
>NW_008824930.1:3454355-3464639 GCF_000699105.1 Pygoscelis adeliae
TTATTTTTTGCGTCTCTTGCCAAGTTCAGCTCCTGCCTCGCCTCGGCCTTCCTGACGCCATCCCTACACAACCGGGCAGCGTCCCTGTACTCTTCCCAGGATACCTGTCCCTGCTTCCACTGCCTGTGCATTTCCTTCTTGCCCTTTAGTTCGACCAGCAGGTCTCGACTCATCCATGACAGTCTCTTACCTTCCTTTCCTGATTTCTTGCACCTGGGGATCGAGAGCTCTTGCACTCTATGGAAAGTGTCCTTAAAGATCTGCCAGCTCTGTTCTGTTCCCTTGTCCCTGAGGGCAGTTTCCCAGGGGGTCCCTATTGACTAATTCCTTGAACAGCTGGAATTTTTGCTTTCCTAAACTTCAGGGTCCTGACTTTACTCTTTGCCTGACCCATATCCCTCAGGACTGCGAACTCCACCAGATTCGTGATAACCCAACGCCTCATTTAGTTCAAGATAGGTAGTTACAAGAAAATCATACTTCTTTCTGGTATGGTTTGAAAATTAATTTACATTACATTATTCTCAGGAGACCCTTCTATTGTAAAGACTATAAAAGTTACTGTTATATTGGAACTGTTTAATTCTGGAATTCACTCATCTAAAAAGCTCAGTTAACCCAACAAATTTGCTGACACCACCATCACAAAACCTTGCATGCCTAGCAGATGCAACAGAAATACAAGTTCTTGTGCTTTTATGTGCAACTACTACTACACTACGGGGAGGAAAAAAACATCCCACAGCATCACACCTTTAGAATACCCACTTGCAATAACCGCACAGGCATAAACATTAGTTTCCAATGTGCCAAATTAAGAGACAGTCCCCATGATTTTGCATTGGCTAGATTCCTTGTAGCTGAAATTTTCAGAGAAGGAAATGGATCAAAAAAGAGAAGGAAGGCTTAAACTCAGGTGCTGGAAGTCAAGCACAAAATCATAATATGAGACACTGAGCAACTGTAAACAGTTAGAAAGAAACTTAGCATCCCTAAAAGCAAGCTACGCAGGTTCCCATCGTTATCTAAATTAGAGTGCCTGATTTCACCTACCATTATTTATAGGTTTTGATTTAACAAATCTGCCCAAGACCAAAATAGGTACCCTTATCAGAGGTTGCATAAAAATTGAGAATTCCACTCCACCATAAGACGACGTCCATCAAACACTGCTTCATGTTCCCAAGCAGGGAAACACACCGCACGCAGCCCACGTACCAGCAGAGGAAGCCTGTAGCCTGTTGGTGAGGGGAAGGTTTACCGCTAGACTACCAGGATACACTTCTTGAGAGGACAAGTCAATGAAAGCACATGCCCAGCGTACAACCTTTCAATTAGATTAAGTCAGATAACAAAGTTGAAAAAGCACTCATTTTGATCCCCTCCGTCTGCTGCAGCTCAGAGCAAGGTAACTCAAGCACTTGGATATATTCGGTTGCTGACAGAGCGTAAGCAAGTGCTAGTCTCCAAAGAAATCCACTTCTCGACATCAGAGGCTTTTCCCGTTAAGACAGGTCTGCACTAGATCCTGCTGATGCAGCCCTGTGAATCATGAATATGAGAGGTTTTCCTAGCAGAGGCCCTTGACCTCAGCACGATTACACTGACAGTGCTCTTTTGGTGAATTTTCTTTTGCTCACAGGGCTACTAGGGTTACTTGTTTCAAGGTTACCAGGCTGTCCCCTCAGCCGGGAAGTGCTAACACATCTGCCAAAATCTTTTTCCAGGACCCTTGGGGCACAGTTCAATCCAATTAAAACATGCACAAAAGTAACAGAACTCAGAAACTATTCCCTTGGTGCTGTGGGCTCCAGCAGTCCAAAGGTCTTTCAGTCTACTACAGCGCCAGCAACTGAAGTCAAACCCTCTCCAACAAAGTTGTTTCAGCTATTATTCACATCACTTGACCCTTTTCCATGTGCATCTGAGACTCAAACCATGCTGGCAGGCTGGCGTCCTTGGACCTGATGGGATTTTTCTACCCAGTTGCAAAGGAACTGAGAATGGCTTTGCCTCTGCAAAATTCAGCGCTTAACTGCAAGCATGTCCTTCTACTGATACAACCGCATCACTGCAGTTAAACCACTCTGCTACATCAGCTGAAGTTACAGTGGTATCAGTGCCCATACAGATATTTTTATTTTGACTTTGCACAAACCACTTCCCAGAAAATGAACAATAAAAGTGCTGGGAAGAAAAGGGGCGGGGAGGGGGGACTGTTAAATCAAAATAAAACACTAATGTCAGAATTTGTATCACTGTAGCGACAACATTCACAGTCACAATTTGGCTTACAACTTTCTTCAAACATGCCTCTGGTGTTCAGCAGTTATTCTGTAAAACATCCCTCCAAAGGAGGTACTTGCATTTGGCAGCAGCTGCCATTTCAGCAGAGAATTGAAGAAAGAGGTGTATTTCCCCCAGACATGAAGATCCTCCGCAAAGGACCAAGAACACGGATGCGTGTTCACCTATCTGATTTGGTGGAAAGACAGGCTCATTTCCAAACAGTGGTGCCAAAGTATGAGTTAGGATGCAAAGCCTCGTCAACTCGGCAATCTGAAAGATGTTTTGAACCATTGGAGAGACATCCCCCTGGAGCACAGCACGACATGCAGATGCTTTGAACAGAATACTGACCACAGAGAACAGAGATTTCATAGTTCAAGCTATCGAGGCACGCACACAGCAACCTGCCACGGAGGAAAGGCACAGGATAGGCTCCCGAAAGACAATGGAGTTTTAAATGTTAGCACGCTGTTGCCATCTCTGCTTCAAGATCATGAAAGATAACACTGCTGAGACAAGTTCAAACAAGCGCTCCCCGCAACTGCTGCTGGATCATAGGGCAGAGAGGCGCGTTCAGATCAGCAACCAGCAAGCGTTTATCTCCAGTGGGAAGAGGCCATCAGTAGTACAGATTCTGGCTACTCCAGCAGCCACGCTCAACAAGCTGTGCTCACATCAGGTACCCAACTTTCACCCCAGTTGGATGCTCAGCTTCACCAATGCCAGGCTAGATCCAACCCGCGGGGAAGGCAACGGGAGTCTCTGGGTAAACTCATCACACACATGTGGAAACACAACACAGGTACTGCCCAGGGTATTGCTGCACATACACCTGCTAAACTTACCAGGAGCTGAAAACTTCCTCTCAACTTGTAATGGGGTGTATTCGTTAGTATTTTCTATTAAGAAAAATACTTACACTCCCATGATAACAATAGTCTTGTTTCTGACTATTTGCAGTAAGAAAAGCTGCAATACTTCTCAAGCAGAACATAAAAGCAAAGAGCATGTTTTGGGGATGGTTTGGGTTATTTTTTTCTTTTTGACCCACAGACCTATTTTCAAACACAAAGCAAGAAGTGAATGACAGGCCTCTTAATACTAAATTTCTAGTCCCAGAAACTAAGCTTTCCATGAGCTGAGACCAAAACTCAGACACTTACCGCTACCATGTAGCTCAAAACACTTGTAACAGATTCAAGGTCTTCTAAAAGAAAGTTCAAACTCCATTTGTACTCCAACAGAAAGAGCTGGCTTTTCTTCCAAGCCTCTTCACAGACCTGTTGTTCAATAATGAGCTTTCAAAACTATGTCTAATAGTAAAATTCATTGCTCCATTTATACTCATCTCATTATCCTGGCCTCTTGCTGTGCTTGCTCCTTTTAATGGATGGAGCAAGTATTAGCTTGATTTCCTACCACACATCAAGTTTTCAGCTGAGCTTAGCAATATACATCTCTAACAACTGATAAGATCTCTATTAATTTACTATTAAATGCATAAAGCTAGAGATTTTATTTTTGCCTTGCATCTGACAGATAATGAAAGCACACCTTACTTTCCCGACATGCCGTAACTTCTGCACGCAGATGCGACTGATAAGAGGAATTCAAATCAAGGCCAAAATTCAGTTACCATAAAAGAAATGAAATTAATATATCCATTTGCATCCATATGTAGAGGACCAAAAAAAAAAAAAATTCAGAAAGAAGCACCCCAGGAATACTACACTTGATGCATAACAAAAGAAATTTTTATTACCTGAAGTTAGCAATAGCATATTTTGATGAGAAAATTAAATTAAAGGACATGGCTGTTCAAAATATGGCCTGCTGAGAAAGAAAAAAAAAAACAAACCAACAACAAACCCCCCAAAAAGCGGTGAAAAATAACTTTATTACTAAGCCTCCCACATTATATTCCTGAGACCCTGCACATTCAGACAGGGGTAGCCAGGTGTGAATTCAGGTGAAGCAGCATAAAAGAAAATGTGGAAGGAAGCTGGAAGTGGTGCTGACAGATCATGGAAGTCACACCACTCCAGGTGACTCTGAACTCAGCAGACGTGCCAGGACGACGTTCCTAGATGCTTTGCTGTTGGCAAGCCTGTACTAACATAGACACTAAATGATTTTCAATTGGTAGACCGCTATTTTTCTTCCTCTAACAGAAATGCGGATCACTTCTTAAGTTTCACAACTGGAAATTAGCGGATAGTATTCATGAACTCATTTCTGCCTCAGTCACCACATATCCAGCAGTGCCCTTGGCTGAAGGCAACAGCCATGCACCTAAACGCTGAAAAAAGTTAAAATCTCAAGCACGAAAAGCCTGGTATTCTCTCTAAAGCTAAAGAAGCCCTCTCCTGCAAGTCCACGAGAGCAAGAGCCAGCCCCTCTGACAATACGTATACCATACAGCGTACAGCATGTTCCCTCAAAGGAAAATGCCAAGGAGGAACTTGCTCCTTACAAGCACAGCTGATGCCAGGGCTGGCTGCAGGAGCCCCAGCCGTCCTCGCTGCTACGGCTTACCCTACCTGACTGCAACGCAGGGAGACACCAGCCCAAACCTTCCATGAGTTTTCCAATTGATCTGGCACTACGAGTTCCTCACTTCTGCCGTTTGCCTTTATGCACGACTCTATACAATGGTGTAACAAATGGATGAGGATCTGCATGTTACTGCTCTGCAGTAAACATAAAGCAGCAGTAGCTGATGCACACATTTACTTGTATTAAATACATACTTTTAAGCACCCAAATCTTTTCGAAGAGTGAAAAAGAATCACCACAGTCATTTTCAGAATTCCTCCCTACTGCAAGGGCAAGTCTGAGCCTATCAGTACCAATCAACCTCATTTTAAAGTAAGCATAACAGCCCCCACAAAATTTGTTTATTGAAATTAACTGTGGGGCTGGGGATAAGTTTGGTTTATTTGCTGCAGTAATTTGCAAAGACAAAGCCGTACGCTCAAACTGTTAAACAAAGCGCTGGAGTCAGCAGGACTCGAGGTTCTACTCAACCACTGATTCACCGCCTGACCTTGAAGAAGTCCATCACCTCGTCATAAATCTGTCAGCCCAGCTGCGAAACTGGATGAAAGCAGGACTTCCCTGCAAAATGCATGCTGCGTCTAGTTTGGCCTTTTGTTAAATAAATATAACGCCCCCTCAAAACAAAACCAAAGAACTAAACAATGTGGGTTTTTTCTATATACAAAGCATTTTGTACTGTATAAAAATGGAGTACTTTACCAAGTGGGAGGGAAATAAATGTAAATATTTACACATGTACTGCAAAGAGCTGTTACTCACTCTAGGGACGTATATGCTGGTAGCTGTATACTTCAATAACTAGATCAGCATATTGGGGGTGCCTCTGGTAGACAGAAATAATGCGCTCTCCAGAAAGCAAGCACTGAACTAAGAAGGGTAAAAAAAACCTGACATTAAGGGACAGTTCCTGCCAGACTGGAAACTAAATTAGCTTCAAACAAAACAGGGATTCAACAAAGCTACAAGTGCTCAGGGCTTAATTACAGCAGTAGATGAAACTACTAGGTTAGCATCCAGATTTTTTTCCGCTTTTCCATCATCTCACACACTCTTCCAAGAGGCAAGTGTATTTTGGACTGGTAAGTAAGCCTGGAAGCACACAGGGTAGCTATTTTTCCTTATGCAACTTATGCTTGATTGCCCCTTACGCCTCCCAAGAAGAAAAGTTCATGCAAAGATCGGGATGAGAAGGGCCACCTCAGCCAGTAACTCAGCTGCTTCAGTTGTGTCCTGGTGCAAATGCAGGACCTGCTACTTTACATCCCTCCGTACCTGAGCTCCTATGGAGCTTACAGGACGCTGTTTTCAGACTGACACTTCTACTACGGTATTTAGATCGGTGACAGATAAGTCCAAATGCGAATTAAAAATGGATTTAAAATCTGTGCTATGTAAGGGAATGAGGTTGACTGGATTCCCTTTCACATGCCAAAGTCTGGCGCCATTAACTCATGGGTACTAACAGCTCAAGATTACAACTTGTGATGAAACTTGTTGCAACTTGCAACAAGTAATGAAAAAATCTGGAACCAGGTTCCAAAAGCTTTCTTCTAAGTTAATTTCATCATCCATTATAAAAATAAATCTGTCCATTCAAAAACTTCTCAAGAAAAGAGAAGTTGCTACTGTTTTCCGTTGCTATTACTTCAAAGGTGAGCTTGTTTTACAAGCATCAGTGTGGTAATGTTTGCCCCTAGTTTGCTAATCAGTTGCCCATTTCTAATCAGCCATTTCTTTCCACTTTCATACATAAATAGAGGAAGCATTGCTTGTAACTGCAACCCCGAACCGTATCTGATAAGCTGCTTAGTATTTACATAACATCCACACTGAAACTGGTAAGTACTCACGTTGCACACAGGTTAAAAGTCATGCAAAAAATGCATGACTCCAGAGCAGCTTCAACAGCTCTGAATCTTTGTGGTATCTGAATCTTGTCTACTTCAAGCTGCCTAATCTGCTCTAAGGACATCAGGTACAGTAAACAGTTTGTTCAGCTTGTGGGAAGTCAGATCTAAGGATTTCATATTCAAACAGCACTGACTCAGGTAGCAATGTTCAAGGACTTTTCAAAGTGTGACTGCGAAGCTTATCAATACCACACACAAGGTGAATACTGCTCTACCTAACCATGTTTTCTTTAGCTGAGGCCTGGGGTTTTGTTTTAATCTAGCATCGGCGTGACATTATAACTGAAAAATCAAGCCTTCACTTCGAAAATTTCTGTAGGCTAGTGCTGTCCAGGATTTCTTCTACAGAAATGGACACGCATGTGATGCAGAGAAGCCACATTTTAAGTCCAATGTTTTTGGGAAGCAGTACATGTATACATCTGTGTGAGCACCTACGCACACATTTCCCCACCTCATCATCTACACAGCATATATACATGACATAGTACTTTCCAGAAGAGCCGTATCAACCTATTAGAGGCATTAAGATACTGCATTGCATTGCAATAGCTCTGCTCGTTTCTGAAAGCATTTGAACAAATGCATTAGATACGTACACTGTGGGCATGCTTGGGATTAACAGATATCAGCAACTGATTCGGAGTAATTGAATATGCACAGCAGTGTCTGGGCTAATCTGTTAACAACGTCATACATCTGGAATACAAGGCAAGCATTTTAAAACATGCCCAGAGAAACAACCCAGAAGAAAACCGAGGCTGATGCTTACAAAAATGTGGACCCCTAGCAGCCTTCTGCTTCTTTGCCTCCCCTTTGCCTTCTGCACAGGTTTTGCTGGATGCAGCCCCTGCCCACATCAAGGGTTTTGTCCACATACAAACTCAGTGCAGCAGGCACATTCTCCTTAGAAGTACACACTCATACGCTGGACTTACCAAGCCTTTGTCACGCTTCTGTTGCTTTCCTGATCATGCAGAAATACTGCTCCCTCTTCCCCCCTACTGAGGACATGTGAAAAACATTAACATATCTCAAATGCCTAGCAGACCTTGAAGTATCCTTCACAGAACTCTACATTTCCTGGGCAAATCTTGTGGTGACAGAAACCCTGTGTAATTGCATTTAAGCCAATGATGATGCACAGATAATGCCAGCAAAGTCTGGCCATCAGATTTCAATGTATATTAAATGTCTGCCTGAAGGCAGCATTAATAATGGATCAGATTTTATTATTTACTTCTAATTACAACTCCTTGCTGATGCTAGTGAAAAAATGCACTTTCAAAAGATAAATAATCAGCAGTAAAAGACATATCATTATTTTCATTACAGGCTTGTGGCAGTTCTAGCTATTAAGATTGCTCCCTTCCCAAATACGTTTTCAATAGCTTACAATTCTGCTACACATGGAAAGCTTCAGACGAAGCATTCAATAGCAGGTAAACATCTTACTAACTGCATATATTTTCAAATTAGCTTATTTTATCACCATAGGCAAAACAGTATTTTTGTTTCATTCAGGCCTACAATAATTCTGGTGATTCGATACATGAACACTCTGCCAGACCGTTCTTTGGAGAAGGTAAGTTTAATTTAAAAAGGGAATGAATTGTTTCCAAGAGGCAAGACTTTATCTTTCCTGTAAAAGTCATCAGTTCGACAAAGTTATAAATCACTGGAGAAAAATCCCACAGTGAGTGTTCAGTAGAGCCTCAGACATTTAGCAGCTAAACACCTTGGGAAAGTCTGTCTGCCCTTGGCGTGCTCCAGCTGCTGCTGAGCGAGACCTCCCCGTGCTTCCCCCTGCAGCTCCGAGATGCCGCTATCTGTGCTACCCCAGACCGAAGCACGCAAAAGGAAGACAAGAAGACCATCTGACCCTTGTGCTCCTCATGAGCTGAAGGAGGCTTGATGAGGTTTTGTGCTCTGCTGAGGTTTGCAGGGATGTGCCCGATGCCCAGGGCTGGGGCTGCCCCAGTGCCCCCCAGATGCCCTGCTCCTGGCTGGGGGGGGGGGATGGGCCCTGGCTGCCAGGCCCTGCCATCACCCACCTGGGGAGCCTCCATGGTCCCACCCCAGGGAGCCACCAGCCCCCCTTGTGCCCTGACAGGGTGTGCGCCTGTGTGTGTGCATATGCACTCCTGTGTCAAAGAGAAAAACGGATGCAAACAGGAGCCAGGCTGCAAGGCCGAATGAGCAGGGACACGTTACAGAAAGCAAAGTTGAAGCAGAAGCTTGGAGAGACCAAACAAGTAAAAGCGCAGGAGTCTGTGCATGGAAGACAGGACAAAGTGCAGGTAGGAGGCATCAAAACAAAACAAACAGAAACAAAAGGAAGGACTATTAGGGTGTTTTGAACAAGCACCCTTTACTTCCACACTCATATATACTCATCCCCATAACCCTACAACATCCAGAAGGTGCTCTGAGCCAACTGATGCTGCTTCTCCCTGGTACAGGTGCCTCTCCTCTCCCATGTGTGCCACAACCACCTAACTGCAGAGGGGCAGGATGCTGCTTATCCTACAGTTCAAAAAGAGGCCCTGCAGCATTTCCTAACTCTCCAGGGTTTGACTTCGCAACACAGTGAGGTTTTTTCCACTTACATTTTATGATTGTCCTTAGTTAAGTCAGCTTGGATAGATAAGACTCCTTAAATCATCTCTCAGCTCCATCATGTGTATGTGAAACAGGACCTGACTTGTTTTAAAAAATAAAGGGTGCTGGATGAGGGAGAGGCACATGACCTACGCTAACATTTTCTTCCCCTGGTTTAGTGACCATAAAAGCACCACTATGAAGGAGCACTTAAAGTTCCTTTTGCAACTAATATTGAAAGAGTTTATTATCACATTGCAGAAATGCTTTAGGGGAAATCTCACTCCAATAACCTTCTCATGAGAAAGCTTGACGCTTTCAAGCAACAAGTCGCTTTGAAATGTTCAAGAACGCAAATGTCATGCGGCTTCTGAGGGTGCAATGACACATTTTATCCCACTGGGAAGCTCCCTCCTGTGTTCCCTGCTAAAAGAACCTGAAGTTCTGCAAGAACCCATGCACGGGTTCATGAAAGGCAGGTCCTGCTTGACCAACCTGATCTCCTTCTATGACCAGGTGACCCGCCTAGTGGACGAGGGAAAGGCTGTGGATGTGGTCTACCTGGACTTCAGTAAGGCCTTTGACACCGTCTCCCACAGCATTCTCCTAGAGAAGCTGGTGGCTCACGGCTGAGACAGGTGTACTCTGCGCTGGGTCAAAAACTGGCTGGACGGCCAGGCCCAGAGAGTTGTGGTGAACAGAGTTCAATCCAGTCGGCGGCTGGTCACGAGCGGTGTTCCCCAGGGCTCAGTATTGGGGCCAGTTCTGTTCAACATCTTTATCAATGATCTGGACGAAGGGATCGAGTGCACCCTCAGTAAGTTTGCAGATGACACCAAGTTAGGCAGGAGTGTTGATCTGCTCAAGGGTAGGAAGGCTCTGCAGAGGGACCTGGACAGGCTGGATCAATGGGCCGAGGCCAACT
>NW_008824930.1:3465063-3471983 GCF_000699105.1 Pygoscelis adeliae
TTGCGCCAGGGGAGGTTTAGATTGGACGTGAGGAAAAATTTCTTTACTGAAAGAGTTGTTAAACATTGGAACATGCGGCCCAGGGAAGTGGTTGAGTCCCCATCCCTGGAAGTATTTAAAAGACGTGTAGATGAGGCGCTTAGGGACATGGTTTAGTGGGCATGGTGGTGTTGGGTTGATGGTTGGACTCGATGATCTTGGAGGTCTCTTCCAACCTTAATGATTCTATGATTCTAAGTATTGCATCTTTCAAACAGAGAGTATTTTGGACATCAAGCCTTGAAAGTGATCTGGCATCAAAACTCCAATCTGATGGCAACAGATGTAGTTTTGTAAACAAAGTTAACCCGTGTGGTGAAGTGTATCTGGAGACGCAGAGAATTCCCCTTGGTTTCCGTATTTCTCGGGTACACAGAGGTAATGTACACCTCAAGAACTACCCGAGCGACCACGGGGGAGAGATCAAACAAGCTTTCCATCTACAGAACCGGCACCACACAGTCAAAGGCGCCACAGCCTGCCCCACAGGACCTGCCAGCGGACACTGCCTACGTCCCTACACATTAATCACCCCCACCTCACGATACCTGCTAACAGGATGTGGGCTGGGACCACCGGCACACCTAACGCAGTACCCTACACATCCCTCAGATGGCTACATGTTTTAAACTACTCACTTGCCTCGAAATAGTAACCTAAAGGATTTTTCACAGCTCGCGCCCCCGAGCCCAGCCCTCTGTCCCCGACGGGGCAACGGGGCGGGAGCAGGACGTGGCTCTGCCAAACAGCGGCTCCCATGCGGCAGGACGTCCCGGAGAGAGAGGGCAGCCTCTTCTCATGACTCTCAATACTTTATAAAACGGTTGCTCGTACACGCGCTAGCGTTTTCTTATAAGCCCTCATTGTGCAAAATCCTGTCCAGAATTACCCAGTCATCTCTTTGACTTTTTAATTTAAAAAATAAGTAAAAAAGAATAATAAAATAAATAATCTATAATAATAAAAAAAATTAGGGCACTCTATACTACCTGATTTTTGCTCAACTCTTAATGGGAATAAGTTCATGCACAAGTTGATGGGAGTCTTTTCCAAGTAAAAATCTCAGTGTCCATCCACCATTTATCTGCACTGCAAGGTACAAAACCTCACCAGAGCAAAACTGAGCAGTGCCCTAGTTGCAGAGCAAAGTATCCCGGCGCGTAATTGCGCTTAACCTAAACCATGTGTTCCTAAAAACACCGAAAACACTGAACAATGAGACCAGCCCCACATCCAAGGGAATTTAAGAACAAGGGAACAACTGAAGTGACAAGCTTGCTCGTCACAATGCTACAGATTCATCGTTGTCGTCGTCGTTTTTTGGCACGATGCATTCTGAATTCCTTCCCATGTTTTGCGAACAGCTGAACTGTGTTCCCTTACAAAAGAAATTAATATGGCTGCCTGTGTACATCTGTTTTAATCTTAAAACAAAAGCAGTTTTGCTATCTTTAGTACAAGCATAATAAAAGCACCAAAAAAGCACAGATGGTTTGGATTTTCTTTGCAGAAAGCAAGAGAGAAGACTGACATCTCAACTGTTTACGTAGCCACAACCCATTACGTGGCCACAGCAAACCAAGGTGTGGGACACAGCAAGTACCTCTTTGTCACCATTTCAGATACCGACTGCTTTCAGCCAGGTCTTATAAAAAGCAGAAGGCAACTCTCTGCCCACAGAAAAATGCTTTTGTTCATACAGATTTAATTTATATTGTTAGTAAAACACTTAACAACAGCCACACTAATGCCAAACGAATTAATTTCAGTAAAGCTAAAGCAAACACTACCATTATGTTTAGGAAACACAGAACAAAACCCTTGAAAGCCCAACATTAAAGGAGTTATTTATGGTCATTGCTCAGCCTTCCTGCCCCCATCATTTGTGCATTAGAAATCTCTGGGCCGCTCACTTGCAAACTCCCTGACTTCTGACAAAAAGTGGCTATGTACTGGTAGCCAGAAAGCTCATTTTGCAGAAATAATACAGTCAACTTGGTCTGGCAGTCAGGGGTGGGATTTCTGGTTTTTTGGGGTTTTTTTGTTGTTGTTGTTTTTGGGTTTGTTTTTTTTACAATTCAACCTTATTTTAAACTATCTCACTCCAGGATTAAAACTTTCCCCTTCCTGGAATTAATCAAACCAATAGTGGTTTTGGCAGAAAGGCAAGTAACAGGAAAAAAGTAAGGACAGCACATGTGCAACGTATCCAAGAAGTAATTCATAACCTGCTCTGTATTTTTTATGTAATAAATACACAGTAGTTCAGGCAAAAACACACACAAAAAGAGGCTTTTTCCTATCACCCTTCAACAAATATTCAGAGAATAGCAGTCGTAAAAATATTGCTCTTGATATAAAGCAGATAAAAAGGCAAGCTGAATTAGCTCCTGAATCAGGGGAAAAAAGTTTTCTGCTACAGATATTGCTTCCTTTAGCATTATGAAATGTCTTTTTAATATTTCTATGCTATAGCAATCAACATTCTTTAGAATTTGAGAGACCCAAACTAATGATTTTTCCAATTAGCAAGTACTTAAAAAGTAAAAAAAAGATGGCACATCAGAAAAAAAAAATGTTCAATTTATGAGCACTTCCACTTGAACCAGTGATCAAGCATTGTACTTATAAGTAAGTAATATTTGGGATTTTGAAGCAGCATTTCCATTAAGGAAAATGTTTGCTGCGAGGCCCTACGGTTGCATTAAAACTTTACTAGGTGCGGGGAGGCTTTTGTGCATTGCAGTTACGCTCCATTAAATGCTTCACAGGAGGGATGGGACGATGCAGCTCAGTGGGCTTGCAAGACACGTGTGGGCTTGCAGGACACGTACGGCCTCTGCAGCCTCTCTTGGTTGATGGAAATCTGTTTCTAAAGAGCACGGGATGGAGAAAGCACAGGTGCACTGCCCTCCCTCCTTGCGACCCCTTCCAGGCGATGCCCCACAGGCTGGAGTACCAAATGCCGCCTCCCCAGGCTGGGCTGCCTCGCCTCCGGGGCTGGGGCTGGGGCTGGGGCTGGGCCGTGCGAGGCGGCAAGTCCTGTCTCCCTGCGGATGCTCCCGGCGCCCGGCTCGCATCTGTCACGAGCTCTGTTTACAGGCGTGTCAACAGATGCTTGCAGCCAGAGTCACTGAACTTTGACATCCCGCACAAAGATGTAAACACTTCTCCACAGAAAATAAATCCAGAGTACTAAAAGGCGCTCTGGCTGATTTCTGGCCCTCCCCAACCCCCAAACCCAAAATTCCCATGCACATCCCTTAAAAACAACAGCAATAAAAAGGACCCAAAACACAAAAAAGCCCCAAGAAGCCAACAAGCAAATAGACACAGCACCAAACTTTAAGTATACTAGAAATAATCAGGAGAATTATTACAAGTAAGCCAAATATAACTAACTGTGGAATAAAGTGAACTTTACAGTGTTTAGACAGATGGAATCCTATTTCCTGGTGTAAAGCTGATGAATTTGGCATTGACCCGGAGCCCCAAAGGCAGGGGATCTGCTGCCCGAAACACACATGAGCTACCCAACGGCCGGCATCGGCAGTCACAACTCTTCGTAAGCACCATTAAATTAAAAAGCATGGAAGTCTTCATAAATAAAGTCTGCAGAAAGAGATGGATTCATTTAACGCTAAGAGCAGCCAAGACCAAAGTCCACTGCATATATTTGTGTATTTTCTTAAGAGGCTGTATATACAAGGGAGCACACAAAGGGCTTCTTTAAAATGATCCCTTGTAAGGGTGTATTTCAAGGGTAATAGATATTGAATTCAGGGGAACGTCCAAAAAAAAAACCCACTGTTTGGAAATATTGTCCAGTCTTCACATGGAAGAGCTAGAAGCAAGCACAATGCTTTTCAATGATAACTAAGAAAATCCTTGTCCAGAAGGATTTACTTCTCTGATGCCTGATCCTATGAACTGATGCAGCCAAACACAGCATTTACTGATGAACAGTCCTACTGACTTCAATAACTTAAGCCAAGTAACTTCAGTGGTGTTATTCATGCCCTGTGAATATGAACGGAAGACTCCTGTTCAAAAGGGCTCCTCACAGTAGCAAAGGCTAGCACAAGAGAGTCCCAAGCGAGGGTGAGAAAGGACACAAGGCAAAGAAAAGAGTCCTTATGAGAAGTGCTTAACCATTGCCTGCAGGTTTGGGATTTTTTTTTTTTCCTTTTAAACCAAAAATGAGGAAAACATGAACTCTCCTGGTATAACCACATGGTAACTTCAACATAATCCTATTGCTAACTCAAAAATCAAACAAAAGGAACCCCCCAAACCAAGCAAAAAAGTAAAAACAAACCCCAAACCTCAAACAAAGCCCAGGTCTAACTTTTCTGAATGAGGTCACGATGAGAAACTCTCCCAGCCTTCAAAACCAGGAAGAAAGAAAGAAAGGAAAAAAAAAAAAGAAAAAAAAAAGGTGAAAACCTCTACGGAAAACATACTTGAGCTGTGTTTAACAAGGAACATCTGTAGCCTTCCCATTCTCAAGATGCAGAAATGCCCCAGAAGAGCCACATTAAGTTAAACACACAGGAAAGAATACTTTTGTTGCTGACCAAACCATTTACAGGTGCCTCTGATTTGAAGCTAAGGATACTGAGCAGCACTGTTTGCTGACATAACATCATGCCGTGAAGGACTTCTTTGTAAAGAAAGTTCACAGAAAGCTGGTTTAACTGACAAAGTCTTTACTGGTGAAATGTGACATCTGTTTTTAAAGAGCCTACATTTTTGGGATATTATCGCTCAGCTGCTTCTATTTATAACATATTTGATTTAAAAGTTCCTCTCAGGCAACTAAGCAGGTATGCAATTAAATATCCTGAAATTTCAGTGTCAGACTCGGGGCAGTTTGCAGCAATCGATTCAACTTTTACTTCTCCCTGGATGAGTTTCTTCAGAGCAGATTTCCCCAACACACATATACGTGTTACATCTTACATTTACAGAAAATTTCCCTTGCAGTGGAATGGGCATTATTAAAATTGTGTGCTCTCAGGTGCTGTTCTGGAAGTCCCCAACACTTACAGGCTTAAACACAGTGCTACTTACACAAATCACCGTGACTACATTAACAAAAAAAAGGGGGGGAAATGCTGACTATGCATTTCTTGGCTTTATTTTTATATGTATTTGGATGTACAAATGGAAGAAAAAGTAGAGAGTCCTCATTAGGAGACAAGAATGATATTCTTGAAATTAATGCCATGCAACTCCAGACAACTCTTCTGAAAGATTTCACTCCCTGACAAGCTTTTTCTATTTGCTATCTATGCTTTCACTGGGGACAGTTTCAAGTGTGTCTGTACAAGTTAAGAGCACAATGCAGTCCTCTTTCATGCAAGGGTAAAAGTTAGTATTTTATCTGAAATAAGATAAAGTTCACATTATTCAGAAAAGAACAGGAGAGAAACTGGAAAGAGGTTTTTTTTCCCTCAACAGAACCACCGATGCTCTACCGAACATACGTAAGTAATTTCAAACAAAGCATACAGTGACAACAGGGCTTTTAACATTTTATTTAAACATTCACTTGAGCATTTTATAAGCTCACACAACTCCATTAAAAATTTATAGAATATGATGATGAGGAAACATCTGCTTTACTGTAAATAAAACCCTTAAGGAAGAAATCATTTTAACCCTAGAAATGGAGGTAGCAAAAATACCCTCAAACGTGGAAAAAAAAAGATGCAGTAACTGTAATGCCATCTTTTTTTATATATGTCATAGAATCATTAAGGTTGGAAAAGACCTCTAAGATCATCAAGTCCAACCGTCAACCCAACATCACCATGCCCACTAAACCATGTCCCTAAGCGCCTCATCTACACGTCTTCTAAATACCTCCAGGGATGGTGACTCAACCACTTCCCTGGGCAGCCTCTTCCAATGTTCAACCACTCTTTCAGTAAAGAAATTTTTCCTCACATCCAATCTAAACCTCCCCTGGCACAACTTGAGGCCATTTCCTCTCGTCCTATCGCCAGTTACTTGAGAGAAGAGACCAACACCCACCTCGCTACAGCCTCCTTTCAGGTAGTTGTAGAGAGCGATGAGGTCTCCCCTGAGTCTCCTCTTCTCCAGACTAAACAACCCCAGTTCCCTCAGCCGCTCCTAAGACTTGTTCTCCAGACCCTTCACCAGTCTCGTCGCCCTTCTCTGGACCCGCTCCAGCACCTTGACGTCCTCCTTGTAGTGAGGGTCCCAAAACTGAACACAGTATTCGAGGTGCGGCCTCACCAGTGCCGAGTACAGGGGCACGATCACTTCCCTACTCCTGCTGGCCACGCTATTTCTGATACAGGCCAGGCTGCCATTGGCCTTCTTGGCAGCCTGGGCACACTGCCGGCTCATGTTCAGCCGGCTGTCAACCAGCACCCCCAGGTCCTTTTCCGACAGGCAGCTTTCCAGCCTCATATATATGTGTATACTCACAAGGAAAAATTAGGACTTACTTTTTTTAAGTCTAAGTATTCATAGCCTGCACTGACATACTTTATATGTATATTCATAGACATGGTGTTTCCAAAACATTAGGCAGAGTCCTTCACCACTTCTGTGCGTGTTAATGGAACAAAAACCCAACCAACCAACCCATCCACCAACTAGCAAATGAGTACAGCATCTTCTCTTCTGGAAAAGATCTGGGAGGTGCTTTTAAAGAGAAAAACATTTACAATATGAATTGTCTGCTCATCACAGCTTCTCAAGCCATTGCAGACCCTTCATTTTGAAGGCCAGCCTGCAGAAGGCTTTTGAGAGGCTCTCCAGAGTCAGCTGCAGCTCAACGCCATGAACATGTGCTGAGAGGAATGTTACAGCTTTCATCTCCCACTCCTTTGCCCTGATGTACTCTT
>NW_008824930.1:3472027-3509147 GCF_000699105.1 Pygoscelis adeliae
CCTGTACAGTGCCACGTCTTTTTTTCCCCCCCATAAAGAGTTAAGACTGTTTTGTAGCTATTTGTTCAGAGAAACTCAAACCGACAACCTGAAATTCCCTTTTTTTTAGTGTACTGTACCATATGTACCAGATATTCCCCCCAGCCTATCAAATCAACTACTTTAACAACCATCTCACACAGAGGGCAACAATAGCAGAAAGCAGTACCACAATAATCTTTAACGATAATTAACAAATGGACTGCTTCATTGAAACATTCAGGCAACACAAGAATACTCGAGGAACAATTGCATCACCATGTGATTATCAAGAAGGGACTCAGTACCTGATATGCAAATTGTTAAAACATTGAAAGGTTACGGCATATTCTTGGAAGAGTATTGGCATTGGGTAGGATTCCCTACATCCAACACCCCTTCAGCATACAACCATATGCTGCCATGGGTTTTTGTGGCAAATTTACTTCCACCACTCAGAACAGAACAGTAAGAAGAAATTAAGAAATACTGTGCTATGATTTTTCCATTATTCTGCAAACTGACATTGGCAAAGACTTGAAGTCCAAACTCAAAGTAAAACCTGAGCACAACTCCAGCAAACACACCTTCCTAGTCCCACCACCCCGTCAATCACGTCTTGAGAACGCATGCAAAATGCTCGGTGGAAAGGCAAGTAGTGCAAAGTCTAGTAGAAGCTACTGAATCAGAGAAGATGAATAACAATGCTGTGCTTTGATAAGGTCCCAACACTTTCATCAGTTTGTCATTAGACTTGAACACAAGCTGCAGCTGTCAAAAGGGTCTGGGAATCAATACACCAGCCACGCTTCAAAAATCATCATCACCCCGTATTTCTGCAACCTCACCCCTTGCTTCCCCTGCCTCATTCTTCAAAGTGATATTCAGCACTGCAGGGATTGCCAAGCCGTCAGAGGTAATCATCGGGCATTATCTCAGTTTCATTCCACTTGCTTGCAACCTTCTGCAGCCTGTAGGTAACCAAACAGCAAGAGCAAGGATGGTCTAAAAGCACATCAGGAAAAGCAACAGGAGGAAAAATATCAATTGGCCAATGCCAGCTGGCAAGGTCCCTTTACATGCAAAGTGCACTCCTGAAAACATAAGCCTTGAAAAGGATTAAAGTTATCAAATGCAGAGAATCGCTAGTATGCCTTCAGCTGGGCAGCAGCCAGCTCAGACCCGCCGAGGAGGCAAATGCCACATCATGGGTCTGAAGGCTACTCCCTACGTCCTTCCCGTTTCGCACCACCAGCTTTTAACACCAGCAGGCCAAACCAAAGAAGGTGTTTGTTTTTTTTTTTTCCAAGTAATGTTTGAAGCACCAAGATTTTCTAAGGAAATGTAATCAGTCAGATGATATCATCGTAATGACTTGAGGCTTCTTCCATATTACCTCGCATATTCAGCTTGCATTATGTACACCACGGAAAGGCAGCAACGCCACACGTAACACACACACGCAAGATCATTAGCAAGCAGCTTTTCCACTTGTGGATGCCAGCATTAGCTCTGCCATCCTTTCCTAGGACACCAAAGCAAGCTGTCCATTTTACAACAGCACCTGCAGTTTCCATAAATATAAGGGTTTTGCGGTTCAAAAAGGCAAGTTCTTTACAGCTACATGTCCAATTACAAAATCCTTTGAAAATTACAGGTAGCCACTCCTGTAAGCACATGAGTCACTCCTGCTAGGACCTGGAGAGGGCTTATGCTTAAATGAAAGGCCCAATGCTGGACACTGCTTGGAGCACATGTTAGTGTAACGACACACATGGCAGCCTTCCTACTCTGCAACCCAAATGTAACAGTGATGCTTTGATGTGATGGATCCTTCTTTTTTTAGCTTCAAAGAGCCAACGGAAGAGACAGTCTCAGCCTCTCCACTTCACTGGACCTCAAATTTCAGTAGGACAGGTCAAAATATGCAACCTCTCAAATCTGAGCAACACTAAATGCACAATTTAACATGCAACCCACAGAAATCACACCAGCACATACGTGGCGTTCTTGTTTCTCTGTGAGGAGGCTTTGCACCTAGTGGTAGTTGCTTGCAGCCTAGTTTTGTGGATGTCTTCCCCCATACCATGTGTGTCTGGGTCACCAATCCAATATATCTGGTAACTTGGCACAGGTGCAAAGGATCATAGAATGGTTTGGGTTGAAAGGGACCTTTAAAGGTCAGCTAGTCCAAACTCCCCCTGCAATAAGCAGGGACAGCTTCAACTAGATCAGGTTGCTCAGAGCCCCGTCCAACCTGACCTGGAATGTTGCCAGGGATGGAGCATCTAACACCTCCCTGGGCAACCTGTTCCAGCTAGGTTGGTCAGGCAGGACTTGCCCTTGGTGAAGCCATGCTGGCTGTCTCAAATCACCTCCCTGTCATCCATGTGCCATAGCATAGCTTCTAGGAAGATGCAGGCATTGGCCTGAGAACCAGTGACATTAGGAGGGCAGTGGATGGGAATGGGAACGCAACAAGCTATCAGGGAGTTGAGCTCCCTGACTACCTCTTCAGATGCTGAGGACAGCAGTGACTTTCACCCACCTCTCTGCCTCCCCAGGGATGTAGAGCACAACTAAGTTTTGCGACCAGAGACATGACCAGACACAGGTGCTTGGACATGACCTCCTCTCTGTCATCCCGTTTCCTTTGCCACACGCCCAGGGACTCTGAAGACAAGGAAGACATCATTTGCTCTGCCTCAGACCCTGGCTGTTTCACACTCATTTTCATCCCTCACTGCCAGGAAAGCAGCAATTTAAACTCACGTAGGTTATATCTTGCCCATCAGAGACCATCCTGCAACTCCGTCTGGTTCCTTTCCTGCCTGGAGAAAGACATGCAAGGAAAGTAAGAGTTCCCTGACTCTGAAAGACGTGCTTTTCCACCATGTTTACCCAGAAAGACGTTAAGTGAAGGCAGCAAAAACAGGCAGCATGTTTTCCAGTCTACCATGCTTTTCTCAGCCTCGTTCACTACCTGAAGCTACCTTCATCTGGTGCAAATAACTAAGAAAAGGAAGCAAAACTGAGGGAACAAACATCCTCCAAAAGTCAAACGGAGTGTCCTCCAGAGGTTGATGACTGTCGCAGCGTAACTGTTTATATCCGACTCAACCTAAAACTGAAATTTCTTCAGGGAAGCTGCAGGACGCTAGGTCTGGATAAACCATGGCCTAATGGAGATTAGAATAAATAGATAAATAAAAAGTATGTGCGTGAGAAAGCAGAGCACTTCTAAGCTGTCCACAGCTGGCAGGGCTAGTTCTGCCTTCTTCTGGGAGTTAAAAAAAAAAATATATAGCCACCAAGCTCCACACCAGCTTCATTCACCAGCTGGCAGCCAGACACGCAGGCACGCACTGCCTGAGATGGCTGAGGTAACCCGAGGAGACACTGGGACCCATCTCCATGCCTGCAAGCAGACAGAAGCCAGGAGCGCTTGACAGCCAGAAAGCAGTTAAAAGTTAAAATCCTCTTGCACCAGGAGCTGGTGTAGCTGCCCCGGTTTTGCTCTGGGAGGTGTGCCTTGCTGCCTCCCGTTGAATCAGTAACACTCCACTACCGTGATGCCGCAGTGCCACACCAGCCCCCCCTTTCTGTCATTGTAAGGGAATACAAACATGGAGAAGCCACCTACTTCCAGTAAACTACATAACCACCGACCTATGTGGAACAAAGCTCTCACACCTGGCAGCATTGCTTCAGCTTTGTCAGGCACAATCATAGCAACTGACCAGACAGGCAATGGAAAGAGCTATCAAAACCAAAGTTGCACATTCAAGTCATACAAAATGAATATTTTATTCACAAACCTTAGGCTTTTAGTTTCCCCTATACCCTCACCACAAGCAGAACAGCTTCTCTTCCACAGAGTGGCAAAAAGGAGAAAACATAGAGGAGCGACGCCCATACCTGACCATAGTCTGTCCTGAATACGACGACTCCTTCGGCACAGGAATGAACAGTACTGGGATAATGCTGATTATTTTCTCGCAGCCAGACCCGAGACCCCTACAATAAACAAAACAGAGTTATAGATGGCATAAGTGAAAACTGAAAAAAGAACGTCACTCAATATTTTTCTCTGAAAATACTTATCAAATAAAAAGAAAGAAAGCGAGAGCAAAATCCAAATAAGCAAGTGAAAGAAATAAAATAATCTCTCAGCAAGTATTTGTTGGTTTCTGCCCGAACAGTAAACACAGGAGAACTATACTGAAGTGCCTCTCATTTTTTTTTTTTTTAGTAGAATTTCCTAAATGCCAGCAAGAGCAGCTGGAGCCAATTCTCTGAGTCATGTGCCTCATGTTAGCACACATAAAACTACAAAGCTGTGTTTGAATTTGCACACAGTTTAAAAGATCCTCCTCAAAGCCGGCTGGCTCCCTACCCATTTATTTTCAACCTCTGTTAGGCACTCACAGCACTTCCCCCCGCTATCATCTTTCACCTTTTTTCTAAACCACTTTGCCCTTTATACCGTCCTCCTCTTTTGGCTGCACAACAACGCAGAGGATTTAAAAAAAAAAAAAACACAACAAAAAAACCAACCTACTAGCAAGCAAGGTTACAAAGAAATGACATTTGCTTTTTAGAGGTGAGGGGGCAACAGGACACTACCAGTGAGACACCTAAATCAGTCTAATAAGACAGGGTAGGCACAGACTATTTTAATTTTCACCTGGCTGGTAGATCCAGCATCAAGAAAACAGAAATATCCAGCACTGAGAACAAGGGAGGAGGATGTGCGAGGAGGAACCACAGCTGATGCTGCAGCAAAAGCCATCCCAGTAACGATACCCACTCAAGTTGCTCCAGCATAGGAGAAGGCTTCAGCTGGCATGAAAACATTGAGCAGCAGCACCCCATGATCTGACCTCCAACCCAAACTATACTCCCATTCTCTACAAACAGACAGCAGGCTCCATATCAGAAAGACAGTATTTTAGTGGTATTTAGAGAACAGAGATTTCTTTTCCACCGGAACAGTCAAATTCTCTCCTGAAGAACAAGTAAAGCAGTGGTAGAAAAGGGCTGGGATATAGCCTGATAATCATAAGGTTGTGACTTTGGGTGTACGATCGCTGGAAAAAAAAAAAAAAACACAACAATCCAAAGGTTGTCCTTGCCTGAATTTCTACACACAGAAACAAGCCTTGTTAAAGTTGGTGGGGTGCAGGGTCCTTATTAACAATCATGACAAATACAGATTTTTATTTCTGTTACATATTTAAGCGAGTGGCCTGTGAGTCTTCCACAGACTTCAGCCATGTTACGAGTTGCATACACTTTAGATAATGTTGAATAAACATTATTCTTGTTTCTACGATGGAAGAACAGCAGCACTGAGACACAAAATAATGCTCACGAAGAATGTAAAAGTTCTTGCTGCTTGGTTTCTCCAAATGGCAAGAGTTTAGCTGCACATGAAGGACCATGTAAGAGCATCCCTCATTATTTTTTCCCCCTCCATCTTTTGACAAACTACTTTCCATTTTAAATGCTGCAGATGTCTGCAGAGCTGTTTGCCCTTCTACCTCCGAAACCTTGAGCCAGATGGTTTCCAGGTTTACAGCAAGTCCGAGGCAGTTCAAACACAGGGTATGTCGACTCAAAAGCACAGGGTGAGGGCAGAGGGGAGCAGAAAGGAGGGTGCTAGCACCCGAGGTGGGTAGGGGGAAGCAGGGGACTGGGAAACAGCGGGAAGAAGACTCCCCAGAAGTTGGGAGAAGCAACAGAGAGGGCTTGAATATTTAATTCAAAACCCAGTGATAGCAGTGGGAAGGCTTCCACTCACTCCCTGGGGTCTGCATTGGACTTTGGCCGTCAGAAAACCCAGGGCACCACTCTGCTTTTAATCTTCTCGAGCAGCACGAACACCCTCACACTGACAGGTCCGAGGGCATGAACACCCTGCGCTTTCCAGAGGGAGGAAGGCTGATGTGAGGGCATTGCTCTTGGACTTCCTCTGGTACCTCCCCACCAGAGCCAGCAAACAGAAATATCCTATGTCCCTTAAGTACAGGTGCAGGAGCGATGACAACTTGGAAGGCGACATCCTCGGTATTAAGGAATATCTACCACAACCCCCGGGGCGGGAGACAAAGGGCTCTTTCACATTAATGCAGTTGCTACCATCAGCCCACTGTCCCCAAGAGCGCCTGAGAGTGAAAACCTGAGGCTTGCAGCTGCCCGTCAGCCCCAGCAGGGCAGTGCAATGCAGTGCTTGTGCTGCCCGCCCCACTTAGTCCACCACGGCGTGGGTCTAAAGCTCGTAAGGCACGAGTGCGTGGCGCTGCATACGAGAGATCACCTACCCATGCTGCATCATGCAATACACTCAGAGCAAGGCGAGCCGAGTCTTTTGCCTCGGATTCCTGTATGTCCTCAGCCACCTCACTTCACCTGTGCATCACAGAAGGCTGAGGTTGGAAGGGACCTCTGGATGGCATCTATTCCAATCCTCCTGCTCAAGCAGGGTCACCTAGAGCTGGTTGCCCAGGATCACGTCCAGATGGCTGTTGAGTATCCCCAAGGATGAGAGACTCCACAACCTCCCTGGGCAGCCTGTGCCAGCACTCGGTCACCCTCACAGTAAAAAAGTGTTTCCTGATGTTCAGTGAGAACCTCCTGTGTTTCAGTTCGTGTCCACTGTCTCCAGCTCTGTCACTGGGCACCACTGAAAAGAGCCTGGCTTCCTCCTCTTTGCACCTTCCCTCCAGGTATTTACATACATTAATGAGATCCCCCCTGAGCCTTCTCCAAGTCAAACAGTCCCAGCTCTCTCAGCCTTTCCTCATAGGAGAGATGCTCCAGTCCCTTCATCATCTTCGTGGTCCTTCGTTGGACCCTATCCAGCATGTCGATGTCCCTTCCGTACTGGGGAGCCCAGAACCTGACACAGCACTCCAGGTGTGGCCTCACCAGCGCTGAGTAGAGGAGAAGGATCCCCTCCCTCAACCTGCTGGCAACACTCCTCCTAATGCATCCAACAGAAATACCAACAGAAACCTCATGAGATGCAGTACTCCTGAGTTAACGTGGGACAGCACAAGAAAGAATCATCAGCCCACAAAACAACCTCATTCAATCTGACAATCACTGTTTCATGTTTGAATATTTTTTGTTAGTAGTGGAATCATTCTGGCATAAAAAATGGAAGGACTAAAAGGTTGTCCAGCTCATAGCAAATTTTTACTTCACTGGGCTTTTCTGCCTCGACCCAATAACCCCATAGGAGCAAGGCATAGCAAAGCTTCCCCCCACCCAGTAAATAGTCATAGTTTTGTTCACAAATTGTAACATTTAATGAAGGTGGCTACTGACACCACCAAGCTCTGGAGACCTGACGGCTCCAGAGGTGAAGGTACGCACTACAGTCACCACGCAGAAAGGGAATTTGGCCCCAGACTTCCCACCACCCAGGGAAACGCTTTTGGCAGCCCGCTGCTGGGCATTAAGTGTCTGTACCGGTCAGTCTCCGCCTCCTCCTCCTAGATGAATTTGATCCATCTAAATGCACACATAAACAGCAAAAAAACTATTTGTCAAAATGCTGTCAAGTTCTTCAAGTGCTTCAGGACAACCAAGCCCCTGTTGTTCCGCTGGTTTATTATTTGCCAAAATCTCCGAGCTTGAATAACATGAAGTTTATGCTTTCAAGGGCAATGAGAAGCTCATAAACATTAAGCCACAACAAAATTTGCCAAAACCTCAGCATTCAAAATAGCCTCTCACAAGGAGGAGAATGTTTTCCATCTTGAAATTAAAGAATTAATCCTGATTTTTTTTTTTTTTTTCCTATGAAGGGGAAAAAAAGGGGCCGCACAGAAGCATTCACTTGGTTGGGCTAGTCCTAAAATAAGCTTTTTAAAGCAAGTACAAAAGGGTTTGATTTAAACAAATGTACATTGTTAGGGGTCAATAGCTGCTATTCAGGGGAGGCTGGAACAATGCAGTTCACAAAGCCCGAGGCATCTAAAATGCAAATACAACGTGTTCCCTGGCAAGGTAGCTCAACAATACGGTATCTGTCCATGGGCTGGGTGCACTGCAAGGCCTTCCTGTCTGGGGGAGGGAAAAAACCAAGAGAGTCTTGGCAAAAGATACCTCACAAGCTATGCAAGTTACAGCCACCTCCTGTGCCCAGCTAGCTCTGCAACTGGGCTGCAGTCCCTCTGCGATGCGTTAGCTATGCGCAAGTGACAGATTTGAGAACAAAATCTTCACTAGTAGGTACTTTATGACAAGACTCGTCATACAGGACCTGCCTGAAGAAGGACTCCGCTCAACCCACATGGCAGCACGTTACATTGATCGGAACCTGTTTTGGGGGGAGAAGCCTGGTAACTTGGGTTACTCCAGAGCTCCCTGACACGCCGCCCTTCTGCGGTAAGGTGGCAAACAAAGCCACGGAGCACTTATTAAAACCCAATGGTTTTTATTTCCGTGAAGCGAGGTTGTAAAAATACTTGGATTAGCATTCACAGAAGAAGGGCTATACGCCGTCATTTCCATAGCAAATAAATTTCTCCCGACTGCAAAAGGGAAAGGAAATAGTTTTGCAAACCTCACAGCTATAAGACCACCTGAGGAAGTCCCCTGCCCTTCTACCTCGCAGATTTTGCTGCTAAAAATGCAAACACTACTTCTTGCCTTCCTTTGTATTCTGTTCTTGGTGATGATAAAAATCCATTCTTTTTTACTTCCTATTGGACATATACGCTGGAAATCACAAAATTAACTAAGAACTTTATCTTAACTAAGTAAAATGGTGGAGGATTAATTGCAAAACTGTAACAAGCTAGATTTTGTATCCATACAGGTTGTATGCTGAATAAAGTAACTGTCTGCACACTGATTACATTTTTTTTTTATATATAGTATATATCTCTATAAATGAAAAAGCAAATATTGTATAATAATTGTGTTTTCATCCAAGTGAAAATGCTACTCATTCACGTTATAATGTAAAATCCAGCCAACTCATCAATGCAGTTGATTCAAAGCAGTTAAAACTGCTTCAAATTAAGGGCAATGAACGTAGGTTATGCTACATCTGCATTCAAAAAAGCATTTTGCTATTAGGGCTTGGCAAAGCAGAAGGAACAACAGTCAATATGTATTTAGATAACCTTTTGTTCTCTAAAGCACCTCAGTAGCTTGGCTCCAAATACGAAGTTTGAGAGACGGGAAGAGATGTTATTAACTAGGTCAAGCTGGACATAGCTTTTTAATGCAAAAGATAACCAAAACCACATTTATCTTCATTCCTCCTCTTTACTAATTCACACACTGATGACAAACAACGAGGGCGACAGCAAGAAAGAAGCTATCCAGAAAAAATACAACTTTGCTAATTTCATATTAATGAAGAGTTTTGCTTCTGAAAACTCACCCTTCAGTGTTAGCTTAGGACTACTGAAAACACTTCAGTTTAGGTACCCAAAAACCTTAACATGCCAAGTGCGTGCCTGGCCGGGCTACTCAGTGGCAAACTCATGAAGTTCAGTGGAAGCTGGACATCCCTCACCGACTTCAACCCGAAAATGAAGCGTTCAGCCTCTTAAGTAGAAGACCAGACCTGTTCTTCCATACCTAAGTCCAGGGAAACAAACAAGCAGTAATGGCCATTTGTCTGACGTATTATTCAGTAATTCAGAGTATTGATCTAGATCCCCTCCTTCGCAGTGCCCGGCTTCCCCGGTGCAGCTTTCCTGCACTCATCGACAAAAGTCTTCCACAACAGCCGGATGTCAGCGGTGGCTGAATATGAAAACTACTACGAAAATCTGCATACACTACCGCCACACAACATACAAAAGGGAAATAAATGAATACTCCAGAAATCACTCCAAGACGGTGCCATTAACGGGCTCCGTTTCTCTCCAGCCAGCCTGCCTCCCCTCTGCCAATAGTCGGAAACCAGCAGTTTTTGCCCGAGGATGGGGGGTGGGAAGGGATGGACAGCGTTACGGAGAAGGACAAGTTGAACTCTAAGTCTCTGTAGATAGTGAGAGAAAGCACAGCTTTGGAAGGTATTTGAGCATGTAATCTAGATTTCAGTACTCAACTTCATGAACTGACTACGCACTCAAATCTAGGCACAGACTTAATCCAGCTGAATGGGGTAAAATTCATTTTTAAAACACTCACAGCACTAATCACAATTTCCTCGAAGAGCACAGGAGTAAACTACTAACACCTTTCTCTCAACAAACTTAGTTCTGCCTCCTGAACAATACCGCTTTGCTTTACTGTTTTAAAGTAGAACAAAGCCATGAAGATGTTTCCATGGGATATAAGGTCAGTTTAGGGGGGTTAGTTTCCTGCAGAACAAAATCTCCTTGAAAACGAGATGTTTCTGTTGTCTGTCCATCCCCCACACCAGATCAAAGCACCAGCTCTCCTGCTCCCAAGGTCTGCGCAACAGCTGCTGATTAACCTTGAACAGGCTCCATCTCCTTCTGCTTCAGTAGAAGCTGAGATAGCGCAGCACCGACAATGCCATACCACTTTAAAAACAAGAAATGGGATTAAAACATATATTATTACTATTACTGACTTGAGAGGGTACCGGAATAAATTTGTACCTTCCCCAGCCCTTTGAAAGCACCAGTACTTCTTACAAGACCTCCACTTCATAGAATATGGCTTTTTTTTTTTTAATTAAAAAAAAAACCCGAAACATTTTATCTTCAGTTATGCCCAACACAAACAGCATACAGAGATTACCCTCCATATACACAGGTGGATGACCATGCACCTCCCCACCTTCTGCTGCTGAGTGTGAAGACACACATTGCTAACATACCTTGTTCAAAAGTCAAAAAGCAATTGCACTTCTCTGCTAGAGCTCTGAATATGTGGTTGCCAGCTCCTGAGGATGATGACGTTTCCACACCGCTAGGAAACAACAGCTTTATCATACCCTCCAAAGCAAATTTAGCAATGAGGTGCCATCAAGTCCTTTCAGGAGAGTTACCTGTATTGCTACAGTCTGAATTATGACTTTCATGAGAAAGATTCAAGCGTTACCTTTACATTTTGACAAGTTTTGTCAAATAGCTTTTTTGCTTTCAAGACTGCCCAACCTACATAATGGCATCATGGCTGGAAAAACACGACAACACAGCAATTTGGAAAGCCTATTATCAGTTGCAGTCGAGTTCGACAGGCTGCTACGGGACAACAGCTCTTTCTCGTGCCTGCAAGTTTAGGTAAAGAAATAACAGTTTCTGGGCAGTCAAGTCTATGGCATTTCTCATTCCAAAATTAAAAATCAAAGCTCGAAGTACTATTTGGCAACTGACCGTGATCAAAACTGCAAAAATGAGAAATCAGGGAAGCGGGAAAAGTGTACAGCAACTTTCCTCTATTTACCGGATCCACAGTTTCAGGTCCCTCTGTACATCAGCAGCAGGAGGTATCACAGACCCGCCTGGCAAGTGACACCGTCTCCACCACTCTCCCCCCCACACCTAGCAGTGGCCAGGCAAATGACAGACCTCCTGGTACATTCATGCTCATTTTCAAAGTAGCATGTAATTCTCTCCCCTTATTCAAATTCCTAAAGAGGAATACACAATATCCTCCGAAAAACCTTAAAACTTACCCTAAGAACCAAACAAGCCCTAACTCTGCCTTCACGGATTTCAATAGGAGTTGCAGTTCTGTCTTTGATGACAGCACAGTTTTGCCAAGCACTCACATTTTTCCAAAACCACATTTTATTAATTACAGTCATGACTACAAATATAAGAAAGAAAGAAAAAAAAAAAAAAAAAAAAAAAAAACCCAAAAAGAAAACCACAAAAAAAACCAAAATTTCATTTCCTTAAAACCAAGTGAATTTAACCAATCTGTACACATGCACACAACCCAACTCTTCATCCATGGGAGCTGATATTTTTTTAACCTCAACAGGTATTTTAAGACAGATAGAACCAAGGAAGGACAGTGCACATAAAAGCAGCAGGGGAAGAGAGACTCTCCTCTAAAACTTGTTCACCAAAGACTACAGCAATATAGCAAGAGTAGTTATCCCAGCACGACTGCCCAAACAAGCTAATTTAAATCACCACTAGCTTCTGCTAACATAATCTTTTCCGTATCGTCTAGTAAGTTGTTACACTGCCATGCAGCTCTACCACTGACTCGGGGACAAGAGGACAGCCTGCCAAAATGCCTGTAGCTCATCCACCATGCTCAGCTGTGCTTGGCAGTCCCCAATCCAAAAGCCACCAGATTGTCAACTTTTTGCTTATGCTACATGACAAGCTTATAAACTCACATCAAGGTGGATAACGATTTCTAAATCCACATGTGAAGTCATGCTAGCACCCTCTTCTCATTCCTTCCTTCAGCTACCCTCTTGGGACCGGTGTCTCAAAGACCAATGAGGCTCAGCCGCACAACTTTGCTCTTCTTACGAAACTTTGCCCTTAAAGCCTCTCAGGTACCCAATTTGTCATCTGCCACTGGCTGATAAGGGTCTCAAAACCATTTTTCACAAGTGTTGTAAAACACCCTAGCGTTTCCTTCCACCTTCCTATTGCTTCTCCTGCCTGAGCAGAATACAAAGCAAAGGCCAGGGGAGCTGACTCCCAAGCACCAGCCATGTGGTATGGGAAAGACAGACCACTCTGAAACAGGGTTTAGTTTGAGACTGAACTTGAAAGATGTTTCTCATTCACCGCCTGCAAAACCCATGGAGGGTCTTGTTTGCAAAATGGGAACTTCTGCTTGCAAAGATACATGTTTAGTCTCATTTCAAAATGTTTTGTTTAGGATGAACATCTTTAACTTGAGTACTTTAAAGCTAATTAAGTGGAAAAAAAAAAAAACAAAATAAAACATTCCTTTGACAGACAACTCCTTAAGAGAGGCATTTACCACTTGTTTTCATGAGACATGGATCTATTAGGCTCATCAGTCAAAAAACTGTTCAGTTCTTAACATTGTTCTACATGTACCTGGGCATTGACTTTTTAGACAAAAAATCTAGTACAGAACAACTATATAGTACTAGTTTTTCCACAGATACTAATTGTGCTACACAAGCATGGATACGCCTTGTCTAGAGGGACACTATACTGGTTCAGCCTGATTTGAATTTGCAAAGCCGATGAAATTTCTGATCAGAATACATTTTCTTCTATTGACCACTCTTTGCCAGCCATCTGATTTTAATCTGGTAGCATTTATCAAAACCTTCTTGCGTCAAACATCATAAATAAAATGCCAGTGTTGCACCTGAAAGCACACAGGAGGAACTGAATTTAGCAAGGCAAGGACTATTCCTGGTTTCTAGGAAGCTCAGTGTTGTCTTTTTTTTTTTTTTTTCCTTCTTTCCCCTCTCATGCCAAACAAGCAGGCAATTCCAGGAAAACTTACCTTTAGTCAAGTGGGATTCTTGTGTGAAAAAGATAATCCATATTAAGCAGCAGACTGTGCAAGGTAACAAGCATACTTAAAAATTACTCCCAAGAATAATACTACAATTTTCACTTTGCAAGTTACTGGCATCAAAGTACAAAAGGTTCCACTTGAGCTCTTACTTTCATATTGTCAATTTTCATGATCCTTTTACAGGTCTGACAATATTAGAGGGATTTTTTTGTTTTGTTTATGTCTCCCTGCAACTCTAAAATATCAGTTTACACATGAATCATTTTCCTGCGTTAGAGTAGGGATGGGCAACAAGGGAAAATATTTCCAGCCTTAGTTGTTGCAGAAAACAACTGTAAGACCAGAGCATTAAGACAAAAACAAGCCGACTCACCCAGCCCACATTCTTTATAGGTGGGCGGGCCCCCCCCCCCCCCCTTCTTCCAAGCTCCATATTGTCTTGAAATTAAAACTCAGGATTTTGAAGAGACACAGTTCACAATTTGGTGCCGTAAGAATTAGCAAGACTGTATTCCAAGGCTAAGAAAGTAAGTGTGAAAAAGAGGGAGAAAAGAGAATAATGGACCAGTCAGCCCATAGTTCTTTCATTCATTTATTTCACTAATAGAAACATTGATTATTGAAAATAGGAGAAATTGAATCAGGTCGTAACTTCTCTTCCTAAGTTGTATTGATCCCCTCACATCGAATTTCCAATAGATGATTCGGAAAGCTTAATTTCTCTTTGCAGATTCGCTTTCACAATATGATCGCTACATATCTCTATTTCACCACAGGAACACAAGTATTTAAAGTATGTAACTGCACTGAATTATTTCTTTACATTGCTAGTTCACGCTTCAAGGTTTTTTTGGTTTTTTTTCTGTTGTTCGTTGTTTTTTTAATCAATCTCATTTGGCAAGCTACATGGGGTTTGCCCGACAAACACCAGAACCCTTTCCTAGCTTTTCCCAGCTACCACGTCCTGCAGATGTCCTGTTGACACAGGACCCTGCATACGGGTAGACATCTGTAGAATAAGGACTTACTATGGTTAATAGCTAATGGAACACAGAAACCAGGAGGAACAGATGAAAAACACTGGACAGTCGGTAAATTAGGATGCGCTGTTGGACCTGTTCAGTAGCATTTCCAACAACCGTTTCAGCCTTGACTTTCTGAAGGCCCATCCGGCTGGTGTGACCCCACGCTGGGGAACAAATCCCGGTTACGCTTTGACCACAAGCACTTGTCAGGTTTGGGCTGCACCAAGCTTAGCAGACGGAGCTCAGGTCCTCCATTGGCATAAACACATGGTTTAGTAGGCATGGTGGTGTTGGGTTGACGGTTGGACTCGATGATCTTAGAGGTCTCTTCCAACCTTAATGATTCTATGATTCTATGAAGCCAACGAGCCACAGCAATCCACCCAGCAGCTTTCACCAACAGCACCCACTCGACCCTGTTCATATGCCCTGTTATAAGTCAGGGGCAACATCCTGATGCAGGATAAGCACCTCTTCGCCACACCAGCTCCACCAGCTGAGACAGCTCCGCAGCCCAGCAGCCTGCCCCTCACACACGCGGCCCCTCAGGGCGGGCACAGGGCAGCACACCACAGCTCAAAGGCAGGAACAGGAGCCCAGAGAAGCTCGATGAAGAATAAAGACACGCCGTGTCTACACCTAGCCAGGAAAATGTGGTTTTCTGGCCTGCAACAAGTGACTGCAGCAACTGGGTAGCAGCAGCGCTGAGGCTGATTCGGGAAGCTTGGGCAGACGTTATCAGACTTGCAACATCACACAGAACAAGTCCAACACAGGTTATGAAACAACTTGAGGCAGTGGGGAAGCAGTACGACATAGCCAGGACCTAACCATCCTTAAAAATTAATTAAATAAAAGTTATTTAATCCTAAAAATCCAGGATGTAAGCAACTTGCCTTGGGGAAGTGCACCGCTCTGCGTCCGAAGCCCACCTGTGGCGCCTGGCTTTTACAAGCAGGTTTGGAAGACGGGATGATCCTTTGCCAGAGCAACACATGGACATCCTGACGAATGGCAGGCAGCACGGTGCCTGTCTGTTGCTCTCCCACCTTACCTTTTGCACTTCGGGTGAGCGCAGAAAAAGCCGATCCTGCCACTGAAGTCCTAAGTTGCAAGGCTAGCATTAGCAACTTCCCACACTAATTTGTACACTGCAAACCACAATAATCACTGAGCAACTCCAAATTGCCTGTCTGGAGATCACCTGATGAAAACACAACCAATTAAGCAAAACATAATGGCACACTTTATCATTAAAGGGCAGAGCACTGGCTTATTCCCACGCACCTGCAGCAGAAAGGCTGGCAGGCACAGCTCATGCATACAGGGAGTGCAGGGGATGCAGAGGCACGCTGCTGTGCCCAGCGAGCATCGGCTGAGCTCAGCCTCGCTCCTCACACAGTACACGCGTGGCCAGCCTCACTGCGGGCATCTCGGTAGTGCTCAGAGCAGGGAGGACATGTAGTCCAGACAATACCCCCAAAGAAGGGAAAGATTTTGTAACTCGGCAGGACGTCTGCACTTTTTATGGCGTGTGATATCCAATGCCTTTTGCCCTCTGACTTCCTGCAGCTCACTGCCTTGCACACAGCAATGAAATGCGTGTCTATGAAATGCATGTCTTAAAAAACAAAAGCAAGCAGGCAGCAGTATTTTTATTAAATCCTAGCAGCATATTAAAGCACTCACAACCAACTAAGTAACAGGTATTACAGTTCTATGCAGAAAGGGGCAAGCACATTTGCTGGAGAGTTACGGGAGCTTCTACCAACGGGACAGAAGTAAGCACCTAAAAGAAAAGAATAGTCAGGGTTTAAATAGATATTCTCTATTTTCAGAAAGAGGTGGGGGGTAGCTGGAAAAGAGTCAAAGGGTGACCCTCAGTTAAACTCCCTAGCAGACCTGTAAAGAGGCCCACAGGTCTACAGAGATAGAAAGAGAAGTTTAGTCCCCTTTCCATTTACTTTAGAATTAATTTGCATTCACAGCAGTTGAGAAAAGTTATACTAACAGGGCCCTGTGAAATTACTGCACCTGTGTACAACCCTGAAGAGGTGTCCTTTCTTCTGCTTTCTTACATCCTCTTTTCATTTGTTCTGCCTACCCCCATCGGTTGTCCAGGATGCCTGGGACAAAGGAACCACTCCCTTAGACTTTTGGTGGACACTTCTCTTGGGTCTGGAGCAGGCAGGAGGACTGGCTGCCAGCTCCTCCTTCTCCAACGACTACCACCTTCTCCTCCCCAGGTCACAAACTAAAGAAAGACTCCCAGCAAATTTTAACACTCGGTCATGAACAGAGATGTAAAACACAGAAGATTTGATCACTGTTGTATTTCAATGGAAAAGGACCTCTCCGCCCCCTTGAAATATGAAGAGAATGTATCAAACTATGAAGGATAAAAACCTATAACCTTAAATAATTTATTATTCAATTCAAAATTCATTTTTTGTAAATAGCTCATAAATAGAATCTAATCTACCGACCCTGAAACAAACACCTAAGTGTCAGTAAATACGAAATGGTTGCTCATGAGTTACTTCTCAAACCTGTGATCAAATGTTTTTAAAGAAAAAATCAATTGCAACAGGTATTTGAAAACACCTAATTCACTTCCCCAACACAGGGGACAAGGAAAATTAGGTGGCAGTAGCGGAAGAGAAATTTAATCCCGGCCCAGTCTCTCTCTCAGCTGTTGGATGGTGCGAGCAGAAGACTGTCGATCAGGGCTAATCGCTTTCCCAGAGGCTACGTGACACCAAAGCAGGCTGCGCCGCTGGCGTTTCACACCACTGTAATACATACAGAAGGTGTAACTTAGTAGAAAAGAGAGCTTGGGATCTATACTGAAGGCAAACTTAGCAATCAAGCTTATATTTTAGGTAAAGTTCGAAAGCCATGAAGTTCAGATAAAAGGCAGCGCTTCCTGCAAAACTGTTCAAAGCGCATGCACTTCATCGGCTTCAAACTTCTCTCAGAGACGAGGTGATGCTTTGCAGGGCTTCCCACTGCACAGCCCCACCACTGCTGATGAATACCAATGGTACGCAGCAGTTGCAAGGTAAAAAGGCAGCCTGAAACACTGCATTCATTATATTCAGCCCCTCAAGGTCACAACCCTCTGAAAAGCAATCTCCTGCTTTTGCTTAGTCCCCTTCTTCTCCCCGACCAGATACATTTCCTTCCAGTAACGCTACTCTTATTAGCATATCTGTCTTGATTTTTCTGCACTTGTGCAACTATAAAATGAAGCATCTATAGGGCAAGTCACCTGAGTCATTACGGCAAGTCATTTTTTCTTTTATTGAGATTTTTTCATATATATTACATATAATAAAAATTGACTCCTTTGAAGTTCATTCACCAGTAAACTGCCAGAAGGGAACACCTTTAGTAGAAAACCCAGAAACAGAACAGGTATTTATATAAGCAAACCCTCTCTTCTCCTGCCATAGATACTTTCACGCCATACGCTGGACTGAACCCTGTAATTTCATACTGCTTCCCATCTCGCATCTGTAGACAAATCCCCAAGGCAGGTCATACAAAGCAGCTCACAGGTTCCTTGTATGTACAACAACGCACCTTTCCTCATGGCTTGTACCATCTTTCCAAAGAAGCTTAAAATCTGCACTCCACCTTTCAACAAAAAGGCGTGGCACGTTTCCTCACTTGCAGGCACACCTAGATATATGACGCATTCCCATTCTGCGTCCTTGTTTTCATGACAGGGATGAACATTTCCTGCATCACTCTGGTGCTGATTTTCTTTTTTTCCTTCAATGCATGTTTACATGAGCTGGTAATTGTTAAAAGGAAAAATGACTACCTCAACCTAGTACTTGTGGCAGGGGCAGAAAAAGCAGAAACACAGAGCAGTTGCTTCTGTAATTATTTTTTTTGCATGTATGCATGTTTTATTATACTGCAAGTTGATAGAAGATTTAATCCAAAACTAAACCACAAAGCAATTAGAAAAGCTTAACCAAACAGAAGTGATTTAAAGCATTAACACCTGACAAAACAGGCATTTATCCCAGAGATAAATGAGGAGTACAAGGAAATGCATCTGGGCTGAGACTCTCTTCTAGTTCACTACGTCCAGTGTGCAAAAGCGTAATAAAAACAGGGTTGAACAGCTGTGTGCCTCTCAGCAGGCAAAGGACCTTCTCAACTAAGCGATTTTGACTATACACTGTAATCTCCCAGAGGTGCACCACTGATATATCAAGGTGGGGACCCCTTGCACCCAAGCTCTTCCCATTAGCCAAGGGGACTAACTCACGCGAGAAGCTGAGCATCACTGCAGCAGAAAGAGATTTTTTTTCCCCCCACTTCTCCAGGATCAGGTCTGAAATCAGACCGCACTCTTTACTACCAACGTGACCTACTCAGCCCGAGATGCTAAACTCAACTTTTTTGGTCTAAATCCAGGGAGGAGATCCTATTTCCTTCACACAAAGACCTGCCAGCTGCAACTAGCAGCCACATCTCCCCCAGCCTGGAAGCAGCCGCCAGCGCCAGCTGTGGAGAGCTGTGCTTCCACAGATTAGAAAAACTGATGCGAGACCAGAGAAAGACCCGGCAAGAACACAGCTGCTTTGAGACAGAGATACTCAAAAGTGAAACCCAGCAGACTTTAAGGCTGGTGAAAGTAATGAAATGACAGCGGAGACCTAGGGGGTGTGAGATGTATTTGCGTGTGAAGCACAATTATCTTTGTGGAGAGCTTGGGATGTACCAACAGGTAGGGGATTGTGCTGCTAGCAAGAGCATACCCAGGAGCAGGCACCTCTTTCCACTCTGGCCACCTTGTCTTCAAGAAGAAGTCATATTTCAAAACACACTATCCAGTACTTCAGGCTACCCACAGACTAACATATACCTCTATCAGACAACAGATAGAAAACATACATTGACCATGCAGCAACTTTAAGTCTAACAAAAGCATGCTTTTCTCCTGTAAGGAAACTGCTCAACTAGGTTTACATATCCCTGCCCTGCATTTCCCAGCTCCCCCCCCCTCCCTGCCACCCAAAAAGTATGTGGGAAGCTACGAGTAAACATACCGGACAGCAAGATTTCACGAGCAACCCTTGTTGACCCAAAAGCCCAAGGAAGCATGACTTTTGTCTTAGCTACCTCTGAAAGTATATCTACTCAGGAGCAGGAACCTTTACATGGCAATTTATTTTACTTGGCAATGAATTAAGTCAACCAACTCTTTCGTAAATGGCAGCCCAGACAATTCCATAAACATCTACTTCCCACAGCGTGGTGGAGTTCCCCAGCCTGTGAAACCTGGGAGGACTTTATAGCCTTTCCATCACAAGGATGTTGCTTTAAATTATTTATAAAGAAGGTGACAGCATGGTAAGTTCAAGTGAAATTAACAGGGTGCCTAAATTAAAATGCAAGTGTAGCACTCAAAATGCAGTATTACTGATTCTTCCCTACCCAGAGAGGCGCTTTTTCTTAAATAATAGAGAACCCTAAAAACAGAAAAGAAAAAAAACCACAACAAAACAAACCCCAAAGTTTATGGACTTCATAGTATTTAAATGGCAGCACAAGCTCAGACTGGGAATTTTCCATGACGGCTTGACATAGTGCTATTAAAACATATTTAATCTTACTTACTCATAATCAGATTTTATGGCACTAAAGAACGCAAGTCTAAAACAAATATAAATGTCTTCCTCTGCCTAAACACAGCCAGTATCCTTTACTACTTTTCATACTAGTAATAAAGTCACTTCTCATATTACTACACTGTGAGTCAACAAAACAGCTATTTGTTGGTTTTGGGTGGTGGGTTGTTTTTTTTTTAAATAACTCTTAGGTTAAATGAAATGACCTAAACACTGTTGAAAAAAAAAAAACAACTTTTCCACAAATGCTGAAGCATGGAATTGTGCAAAGAGAAGCATTATAGGCAAACTACTGTAGAACAGAAGAGGATTCAGGAAAGCCTCCTTAGTCAGAAAGAGCATGTGCTTGATTTCAGCTGATGTGAACGTGACGCACGCCCAAGAATGAATGAGCGCTTCTTCAGCCCAGACCTCCTTTGGGAAAAATGCGCAAACCTGGTCACCTGGAGGGGTACCTATCCCTACTGAATTACTCTCAGAAGTGTCATTTCAAGAAAAGTGAATGTTTTTACACGTTACTAATTGTTCAGACTGCTTTAGCCAAAATGGTATTTTTACTTTTCAAAAATAAAAAAAAACCAGCCTGTTGTTTAATCTCAGAGCAGCAGCAGAACATCTGAGAAGCATCTTGCTCATTAGTACCAGAAGACCCAACCCCACATGACAGTTCTGCTGAAGCTGGTGCCCCTGCAGCGGTCCTTAACTCTAGGACAGTAGGAATCATGAAAAGCCACTTACACTTTACTGCAAATAAATGTTGCAGTAGCAATGCGTTCCTCCACTGCCAGCTCCATATTAACTTCCTCCAAGCTTTAACTTGGCTAGTCAAAAAGACGTGGCCTTAAATAGAACCAAATTTCTTTTCAAAGAAGTCACTCATAAACAATCTCAAAATGGAAAAACAACTTTCTGCTTACTGCACATACTACCTTTAACCCCCCTATGCAGAATATAAAATACTCCATTCTGCAGGGAGGAACAGAGATTTCCTCACTTGTAAGGAAAAGAATTTTGAGTCCTTGGAGCTCCACACCACTTCCAGCAGAAAATATTGCAAACCACAAGGACAACGTGCCTGCTCCTTCACCAAGGAAGTCACCCAGAACTTGCCCCCTTGCTTAGCACAGGCGACAGATCTGGTTTTATTTGCATTGGCGCAAGGACCTGGAGAGGGGAAGAGCCTTATGCACTACACCTCTCTACCCGGGAAAAGGGAAAAAGATGTTGGAAATGGAAAATCCTATGGTATTTTGCAACTAGAGAACCAAGGCAAAAGCAGATTGAATTACTTGTTGAGGGCTGCAAGTCTTTGGCAGATGCAGCGATGCAGTTTAAATCACCCAAATCCCACGACAGCATTCACATGACATCACCTTCCCTCTTGCTCACAAGCCAGTCTTCCTACAATTTCCCTGTTGTTTCAAGTATCAACTTGTCTTTGTTTTGAAGAAGTGACTATAATTTCATCATAATTCTAGCTGCTAATGCATACGATGAGCACGGCTAAACTCTGGCAGCGTGTTCATCACTGAACTGAGATCTTTTGAAGAGGGCAACTATACAACGTTGTTTTGGTCGTATTTTCAGTTCCCTTTCATCTTCAGATAGCCACGAGCATGTTTGTTTATGCACAAATGTGACCGTCAGAACGTCTGTGTATATTTTCAGATATACACATGCTTTCACGATGTTTTCTTCTCCTAGGAGTTAAATCCCCACCTCATATTCACATAAGCAAGATCCCATTTGTACAGGACAACTACAAAAATCTAGGCCCATAGCTAGAAGTATGCAGAGACACACGCTTCATTTTAATTCCTCCAGATCACCTTAACATATCTCAAACATATCCAACTTCCAGAGGTAATACACAACTTCAGACAGCTTGCAAGAAGTTTGTTTGAGGTTTTTTTTACCCCAATATGCTGTACAAGTCTCTCCCTCAGATAAAATTGTATCCATTTATTTTTTGTCTAAAAATAATTTATGGACACGTTTACAGAAATTAAAGATGTGATTACATTCAATGGTCCTTCTGTTGCGAAAATAAGCTTCCAGCAGAATTTTTTCCCAGCAAGTCAATTCTCGAATACTCAAGAGCGAGCACAGGCTGGTCATGAATCACCTCGAGTGCACACACGCATCCACACTCGCCATTCCCGAGGTAGCTGTGTGAGTAACGTGGACAGTGCTGCGCCACAGGTGTTGAACGTTACTTGCCCTGTAAAACTCAGTTTCTACTTTACACAGTAATGCATAATGTCATACGCGGTTCTTCCTGCTCATTTCAAGGAGAGAGCAATGCCCAATTCTTCTTAAAGACTATTTTCTACACAATGCCTCCAGCTTGAGACTTCTTTTTTTCCTCCTAGCAGCAGCTCTCATGGTACCATCTGGCACCTGAAGGACACAGGCTGGTGTGTAATTACCCCTATCCAGTCCTAATGCAATTCAATTTCTTCAGCAGAGTTAGGAACTGCAAGACACCCTCTCCTTTACTCCTGCACTGCTCCACTCCTTTTCTGCTCAATTAAAAGAAGCATCATTGAAACTCAGCCTTCTGTGGGCTAATATGTTAGCAACATTTGCACCCTTCCAAAGCCAACCGTCTCTTAATGACAGCTTCCTAAAAAGCAAAAAAATCTCCTATGCAACTTCAGAGTCAATTCTGAACATCTCCACTACAAAAGTCACCAGTGGTAGATGTTCTTCCCTCAACACATGCCATGCGCTGCATTGGTAAGGAGATGGCTTGATGGCTTCAGTAAAAAACAAACAAACGAATTAGGAATTAAAAAAAAAAATAAAAATCATTTCTAGCTTTCCAGGAACACATCTGCAATAAAAGCAGCTCCACAGTCAACGCACAAATCAATGTAACAATGATCCTGAGACGGATTAAAAAAACGGTAGTAAGTTAGACAAGTCATTTGTTAACAAAGCCGCATCTGTGAGGAGAGCACAGAGACCCGACTGTGGCAGAGATTCCTGCCCTTGTCCCTGACGGTACGGACGTGGCTGCAGAGGCCACACCAGCACTCCTGGGTAAAAGGGGGATGAGGCAGCACGCGTTACACGGGGCTATTTCACTCACTGTTACCCACTTGGGAGTTACAGCAGCGATGCAGAAGGGCACTTCAGTGTGCACTTTAGTGAGAGTAGCTTTACGGAAGCTAGGCTTGAACCATGGCCACTACTACTAAATTTGTACCAAGATCAGCAGTAGTTACCTACTAGACTTTAGTCATTTTGACTGGTTACTGTTAAGTGGAGTTTTGGGGGTTTCCTGAGTCTCAACAAGGGTAGTTCGCAGAGCCAGACTGGTTTGGGTTGGAAGGGACCTTTAAAGATCATCTAGTTCAACCCCCCCCCCACACACACACCCCCCCCCCCGCCATGGTCAGGAACACCTTTCCCTAGATGTTCATTAACTGTCCCGTGGCAAGCTTGGATTGTGATGTGTAGGAAGTCAAACGACTTGTACCCAGCTAGAAGCCAAAACCACAAGGTATTTCAGAACATGCTTAATTTTAAATACATTACGACTCTTCTCTAATTCAGGTGAACTGTGTGTCCCATATTCATCCTGGGATTACCAACCTTGCTGAATCAAGATCTCTTTACCTATTTTAAGTAGAGCAACATCAGGAGCTAAATCTCCATGGAAAAAATTACACACACCAACATTAAGCAAGTCAAGGCACCAGATTTTAGAAACCCAACCCTCAACACTTTCTCTCACTGCTTGTTTTGGGTTCTTTATCTTTAGCCATGATCGCATTGCTTAGCTATAGGTCACCAAAACCCTAAAACTCTCCTGCGCCTTTAAACCTACCCACCCGCACGCCTTTCCTTCCCCAACAACTTCCCCCTCCTGCCCAGCCAGAAGCCACTATCACAGACGCTTGTTTGCAAACTGCCAACATCTGCTGATAAGAGAAGCGAAGCTCGTGACCGGGAGCGGTCTGCACACCTCTACTACCCGCGGCTCTGAAGAGACCTTTGTAACAGCCCTCTCTGCTTCCAGAGAGCTGCTGTGCAAACTGCACTGTACGGGGAGCCACAACAAGTAGGACACTCAAAACCAAACTTTTTTTGACTCAGGATAAGCCCAAGAGCATTGCATCTTTATTATTACTTTCCAAAGGAGCCCGAGAAGCATAACATGTCCACAAACGCACTTGGCATTAAAGGGGAAAGAGGACATGACAAATGTCAATGCGTGGTCAAATCAACGCCAAGGCAGAAGAAACCTAGGTCTGAAGATGAACGTCCCAGTTCTGCACCAGTGAAGTCAAAGAGAGGTTAATTATTATTTAGTTATTCATGCAAGCCCCCAAGTTCCTCAATTCATTAGGCTGAAATGCACAGTTAAGTGTAAGAGGTAGCTGCTGCTTTAAACAAAGACTTTAAACTAAAAATGTAATTTGTGGGATCAGCACCATACACAGTACAAGAAACCCAACAACACAGACTGCACAAGGTGCCCCTCTGGAAAAGGTTAATCCCAACACCTGGAGACTAGGAAAACCTGCCTCCCCTCCGAAGCCGCTCCCAAACTCCACAGAGGGCCCAGGGTCTTCAGGGCTCTTCCAAGGTCCCCAGGGGAGTCTCAGGGCATCGCTACTTCAGGCTGGTCTGTGGCATCCTCCTCACCGCCACAGCAGGTGTCCCCAAGGAAGAACATCAGCCTGCTCCTTCATGAGGTTGCAAACCAGGTTTTATTTTCCAACAGACAAGACCTACTGACGCACTAGGTACACATTAGCTGCTCCCCTACACTGTTTCCATATTGCTCACACGATTACAGATATTGGTTTAGAACAAAATTCAGTGTTTTATCAAAACTGTAAACGTACTGACAGAACAGAGACACTACCCTGCAGGGAACACAACTTATTAAAAGTGAAATGATTCATAAATTCATGTATTTATTTCAGACTGGGGGCAGACAGCTTTTGCCAGTTATGCAAGTATACTTGAAGACCTTTCTTTGAGCAGAAAACAGCACAAGTGCAGCTATTTTTAAAGCTATCTAAAAAATAGCAGGGCATGACATACCTTACTTTTTACCACATGGTAAAGATGAAAAACTGGAACAACCTCTCTCTTTTATCCATCTGAGAGCCCAGATGAGTAACTCTTTATTTATAGCCACTAATGGTTACCACTTCTGAACTTATTTTTAATCCTCAGCAAACCGCCTTTCCAGCAGGGAATTTAAGCTTTCAGCTATTCAGACGTTTTTGTTAGTTTTGCTCAGTATGGCTTCTGAGCTGTCAAGGAATTTCCCAGGTCATTGAAAAATAAACAAACAAACAAACGGCAGATCTTTTTTACTGTTTCAGTTAATTCCAACTACATATATTTAGATCTGCACCAGCAAAGAGTACAAGGTATTATTTTCCCCCCACCCTCCTCCTCTTCATTGGTAATAAGGAAGCAACAGCACACAGCATTGCAGCTGGAGTACAATGAAACATCAGCAAGCTAAATAAATATACACACCCACAAAAGAAGCAGCAGCTTATATAGTCATAGCTTTGACCTTTTTGACATAGCCTTTTCTTTTTTAAAGCACAAACAAGGAGCATCCTAGCTTCCAGGTGGTCTCAGACCCTTCCATGGGTGAAGATGTAAAGAGCGGACTTCCTAATGGTCCCAAGCACAGCCTGCCTCCGGCAGTCTCGGGTAAAGCTCTCGCCATGTGACAGAGATATCTTGAAATTTCTCCTTCTAACAATTACAAAGATCTGATAAAAATCCAGCTGTTTACTGAAAAGCAAGTGGTAGCACCACGACTGCCCTTCTGGAGAGAAAGAGCCACTCACTGATTACTAGTTACTCTGGTATAGCGTCTGGAACAAAATTAGGGGAAAAGATGATCACATGACAACAAAAAGTAGGAATTTCAGTGTCAATAAAACTAAAAAGGGCAATTTTTGCTACAATAACATTGCCACCAACGGAGCAGAACCAACAAATGCCAAAGTCCTATTTTTTAGGACATACATAACTGCAGCTTTCTCAAGAATAACCACAGACTTCTGCAGTAAGCCTACATGAAACTATCCAGAAGCACGTCATTGCTCAATACCGCCAAAAAAAAAAAAAAGATTTAAAAAGACAACCCTAAAAAGCAAGACTTTCCAAAATGTTGGCGTTTATAATACCAGAGACCCAACCAGAAAAAATACACTCAAAACCTACAGCTAGGAAAACTCCAGCTGGCCTCAGGACAGCAACAGAAGATTATTCTCCAACTTTGAGAGGAATTGCAAAACCAAGAAAAGCTTAATTTATGCATTTTAAAGCTGTAGCTATCAGACATCGTTGTCCCATCCAACAAGGAGACCCCTTTGAGAAGCCGTCCTGCTAAAACATCTGTTCCGGCACGGAGCCTGACACCAGCTCCTCTCCTCAGCTTCCCCAGGAGCACCTCGGGCAATCCCCGCAGTGGCGTGACCCATGATCTGCTGCTGCACGTGTCCAGACCTTTGCTGCCTTGAGTCCTTCTTGCCCCATCAATTTAGCCACTGATTAACACGCACCCACTCTTCTTTCCTAATGCGAGATGACTCCCATCTACATGCGGAGCAGGAGGCACATCCCTGTGCTCCGGGACAGCCACAGCTCATGCTGCCTACCAAAAACTCTGATGCCTTCCAGCAGAAAAATAAAAAAATCTCAGGAAAACAGCAAACCTTTTGTGGCCTCTCTCGCATAAAGCGGCTGCGCACTTTTCAAATCAAATATCTGCAAGCAATATAAAGGAGTGTTTCTGTAAGCAGCACCCAAGTTCAAGAAATCAAAATTCAGGATTACAGACTGTATTTGCCCGACTCCAGACGCACCTGGAACACAGTAAATGCTGAATCAGTATCCGAAGGAAAAAGATCCCATGACTCAAAGTTTTCCCTTTGTGCTCAGTAAGAACTGCTAAGAACAAGCCACCGACAAAGGATGACTGGATGCCCATAAGAAAATGCACACATTTGGGTACCACCTTCAGTCCTCCACCAGCTACTGATGGCATCTCACCTTAACTGCACGGTATGAAGGCATCCTACTGACAAAGGTGTAACTATACAGTAAAAGTTTAACACAAGTATTTCATTACATTGCAATTATGTTTATTCATGGGCTTCTGTACAAAAAACCCAGGGAGTTTACTACTGCACTAGGGCTGTAGTCATTTAAGGTACTGAATCACCAAAGCAAAATGATGGCAGAAATGGTGCAACAGAAACGCAGAACTTGGGAGCAGAGACTCTCAAAACTAACACAAAACAGAGAATAGCCCTTTTGCTGCAAGCGCTGTGCAACTTTATGCCAAAATCCCATCTGCCATCTGTTAAAACTTCTCTGATTTGGCGCGCAAAATATTAGAAATGTAATTGCAGGGGGGGAAAAAAGGGGCTGCTGCACAAATTATATTTTCCAGCTCAGATTTGCTGCGTTTGTTTATTCCTTGAAATAGCTTATCAAGTATCACATGGCAGAATCCGACTCCGGGAGTTTCAACAACAAAGAGCTCACTTCATCAGACACTCCTCCTGGTACACAGTCTGCAAAGCAGCAGGAAATGCCACCCTTCAAAGCCCTGCTGTAAACGCCGCTCTCATTTTCTTCTAGGGTATATACTAACTGATTGCACACACCAAACAAACCTATCCATCGTACCCATCACCAGAAAGCTGTAATGAGGAGATAAATCCTAATCACAAAACCACAGTCTATATTTAATAAGGGGAAGAGATCCAAGAAGACAACCAACAAAGCAAGAAGTCTGACCGACAGAATCGGCATCTACTCCTTGTCCCGGCGTGAACTCTGCCATCCTGCCAACTTGGCTCCTTTCTGAAGCAAATAAAAATATACCCTAACCAAGATACACAGTTGGTTTTTGACCCACTAAAATGGTCAAATAGAAATTATTTCCACTGCTTCTGTAAACCAGACGGGTACATTAAACAAAGGGATTTGACTTTTCCTCAGGATAAACAACTTCATAAGAAAAACAATCCCATTCTCTTAACAAATATATTTAACTTCATCTGAGTAAACATTTTAATGGCACACTAAACAACAGCAACTAAAACAGAACCAAATAATGCGTTTCCGTTAACGCTGTAAACATCAATACTTTTCCAAAACAAGGAATAAACTTCTCTTATCTCCTGTCCCCAAAACCAGGCCTAGTTTGGCTGAACACAAAGGGGAGGCGTGAGAATCTTTCCAAAGAAATCCTGCATTTCTGTTAGCAAGGTTGGGCAGAAGGACAACATACGCATGCAGTGCACAACATCAAAGCCATGCAAGACTTTGCCAGTTGCACCACCTTCACAATCCAGCATCGTTTCAAGAACTACAGAAATGTTTTCTCCAGATGCTGGAAAGTTCATCAAAACGAGTTTTCTAAAGCCTTTTGAAGGTTTGTAAGAGAAAGCGGGAGAAAGAGGGCCAAGGGGGTTGGGGTGTTAACTTTGATCACAACTTTCAGAAATAGGCAGCTTTGTAATTCTGGCTGGAGTCAATGGCAGCTAGCGCTCATCAACCATTTTAGCCTCAGGTCTCTACCCGAGATTATGCTACAGGCACCAAAAATAATCCTGACTTTGAGACCGTGACAGCAGGCTTGGGCAGCAGGGTGCCATTCTGCCAGCATAACCACACCAAGTAGTTAAGAACATAAAAACCAACCCAAAAAACCCTCAGTAATTTTAACAACTACTCCAGTAGAGAGGCAGACGTGCCATGAGAAAAAGCCCTTGGGTAAACTTGCTCGGGGTGGGAATGTAGCTATGCCCCCAGGGAAAAAAGCAACAACCAAACATTTTCCTCTGCTAAGGTGGAAAATGTTGCCCTTACGGGCATCTCCCGCAAGGGTATTCTCCAAAACAAAACACAGTCAGTCTTGTATTAACACTCTGGTATCACTGCCCTATAATAAAGGATTATGAATAGCTTCCCAAGAATATATAGGAAGAGGCAACACTAACACATCAAAGTGCACTTAGCCTTTTATTTCCTGAGTCCTCCAACACAGCCGTTCACCCTGTGTGTGCCATCAGCCAGGATCACGTGTGAAGGCACAGCTTGGCTCCTGAAGTCTGCTGCTGAGCTCCCCTCTTTCTTCCTCTTCCCCTCATTTGGAACAAAACCAAAACCCAAATAATTTCATAGAAAGATTTAACGCATCCAAGAGATGGGCTGAAGAGAAATTGATCTCTTCAATATTCACCTTTGCTTAATATTTACTCAAAAATCTCTAGCGAGGCTCGCCACAAGACGAAGATTACATACGTTCAAAGAAAAGAAAGTCTGATACCATAAACCAGGTGAAATGCCCCACTGAAGCAATTTAAGTATTTGCTAAAACGTATTAACACACAAATACGGGAACCCTATTCAACTCTGAAGTCTGGTGGGCCACTGGATGGTACAGGAGATTGATAAAGTCTATCCCCCAGGATGTTTTTCTTCAGCATGCCATTAATCCTAGAAGGAGTAAAAGGTATTATACTGACTCCCACATTTAGGCTTTGCTCCAACGTGCTTATATTTACCCACTGGGGGCAGGGCCACTGAGACACGTAAGAAATCCAGCTTAAAATGTACTGGATCTGATTTTTCACTGCAAGTTCAGAAAACCATACAAGTGACCAGTACCTTTCGCTTTTGAATACTTCCTTCCATACAAAAGCGTACACTGTAAAGTTTTCCTCAAAGCCTTAAAAGGGTGGGAGTGCTCTTTGTTTTTTTTTCCAGTTACTGACTGTGGCTGCTCCTCCTTAGTGAAAAATAACTAAGCACCAATTGCTCACTAGGAAAAATTACAAGATCTCATATAGAAACTGTGTGTTAAACCCCTCTACAGAAGAGTTTATGCAAAATGGAAATGTTAATTTTGGTCAGTAAAACCAAACACACCAATACCTGCCATGTTTCAAATCTGAACCAAAATCACATCTGTTCCTAGTAAGGCATTCAACAAGGAAAAACATATATTATCAAGTTCCTCCAACATCACTCATATTTGAGATTTCAATGAAAAAAAAAAAAAACCAAACCAAAAAAACCAACCCTCTAAATTTTCTGCCAAATAAAAAGGTTTTTACAGGCTAGACTGAAAGACAGTCACTTGGCCACAAAGGAAAATAGCACCTAAATAGAGAGCAAGTATTTACATTATCAGTAAAACAAGCACAGGATTGACGTGTTTACAGCTGAAACAACTCATCAGCCTTCCCCAGTCAGGCACTGGTTTGCAGTGGGAAAGTATCCGGCCAGTCACAATGTCCAAGGAAGGACACCCTGCAGAGCAGCCACCAGACACCCTCCTGACCTGGCCCTACACCGGCTGCCCAGCTGAGGACATCAAGAACAAGCATAAATGGTATTTGGACCTACCCGAGATGAGAGTCTTGACTGCTGACTTTGCAGAAATGAGTCCAGGAGTGGACAGTACATTGCTCCTCAACGTCCTCCTAGTTCTTACAGGTACGTTTAGAAATACTGGTAATCTTTACTCATTCCTTCTGTCCTAACGAGCCTTTCCCAGTATACTTTTCCAATATAATGCTCATATTTTCCATGTAACAAAGCAGTAATTTCTTCTTCAGCATGGATATAGTTTATTTCACAAGGCAGATCTGGAGGGTAGTTAATATCAGTTCCCACTCTGCATCCAAACTTTGAAAAGTCCCATCTTTAAAAAAAATGGAGTGTTTGAGCTACTTAATGGACTTCTAACCAAAAGGATAGTCCACTTAACCTTTCTTAATCAGGTGGTTGTCCAAAACAAAGTTGCATTACAGTAAATATGACCAATGGATAATGCTCAAATTTCAGACGTACATAGGACATCTTAGAAAATCCTAAATAAGTTTAAAAAAAAAAAAAGAAAAACCACACCATACAAAGTTTGTACCAATAATACCTGAACAACAGTAATTTGCCTATAACTGTTGCCCCAACAGCTATTATGTGACATTTTAAATGTCACATAATGATAAATAACAGGAAGATCAAGAGAAATGAGAACGCCTAAGCCATGACCCTCTCATACAAGCCTGAAGTCATAATCAATCTAGCAAGTTTTGAGGTCACATCCCAAAACTTGTAAAGTAGCCACAATTAGTGACTTAAGGCTGGTAATTCTTTTTTTCCCCCTCAGCAAGTCTTAATTCACAGTGACTTTTTACCTCCTGCCCTTCTACCGGGGCCCCACCCAAAACTATGTTCCTGGCTCAGACCACAGCTGGGGACTGTGATTCACTAAGGAAAAACACCAGCCCTGCGGCCGAAGAGGTTGGTGAGCTCAAACTACCCGGAGGACATGCTTCCCTCCAGAACCGCAGGGAACCGTGTGCATGATGCTGCTGGCCTGCAACAGCCATGCACCCATCATGACGGGCATGCAAGGGATGGAGCTGCTGCTCCCGCCCCTCACCGGGGACTGCAGCACCCTCCGCTGGGGCTGCATCCACCCAGGAGATGCAAAAAGATGCTTCTCTTGCTAGAATTTTTTTTTGAAGTTACATCAATGTTCACTCCCCGTATTAAAAGAAAAAAAAAACAAAACAGGCATGCTATTCACTTGCTAGGGGTTAGGTCTGGATTTGTTCTGTCCAAACAGTGACACTATACAAATACATATGCGCATGCACCCACACACGGAGCCAAGGACCTACCAATTTTCCTTGAGCTACCTTCTAAAGCCAAAAACCAGATTCTTGAGACTATATTGGTCTCACCAAGCTGAAGCCCAAGATTCAGCTAAAATCACTACAGAGAAGTGCAACATGGTACAACCAAGCCAACCGGCAGCATAATTATTGATGAGGGGCCCCAAACTTTTCCTTCCGTCTTTCGCAGCACACTGGGGCAACAAGAGCGCTGGAAGGTTGCCGGGTTTCTCAGGTTAGTGACAGGACCAGCACACTAAATTCTCCAAGCGACACAGAAGGCTCAAGCTCCCCTTCCTTTCTGCTTCCCTCTCTCCCGCAAAGTAGTCCTCTCCTGCCTCCACAGAGTCATGGAAAAAATGGTGGAGCGTTTCTGATAAAAGCCCGTGCCACTCAGCTTCAAAAATAAGTTGAGACTGGCTGTGCTTTCAAACACAATTCCCTTTTACCGGGCAGCAGGCTGTGTGACAGCTCCAAAACCAAAAAAGAGCCAGAGAGGTTCACAACCTTCAGTATCACCCATACACAGAGCTCACCAAATGAAAATACATATAAAGAAGAAAGTCTGGTTACTGCAAAATAGCTTACACACAAAGTGCTGACACAAACATACAATTAGGGAAAAGACAAAAAAAAAAGTAACCATTTCAGTGAGGTGTCACCAGAAGGTTAAAAAAAAAAAGCACCAAGACTCAGAAGCAGCCAAGACTTTTGTAACGGTGGCAGTTTCACAGCTCTCCTGTAGCTGGAGTCTGACTGAACATACCTAAAAAACCACGAGCAGACCCTGCACAATGTAGAGCCTCTATTGCTAATTTCAATAGTTATGTGTTTTGCAGCTTTTAGAGAATTCTTGTGTCATTTTACAATATCTGTGGTGCCAGCAGGGCTGCTAGGCTTCAGCTCAGCGACGACGACTATGCTTCAGTTGCACAAATCTATGTTATGAAAGGCACATGTGAAGTCTGTGTAGCAGGCAGTTACGATGACGTGCTACCAATGAGCTGAACGCGACTTACAGAAACAAACCTACAAAAACTTTCTTTCCGACTCGGTAAGGTAGTCCCGACTCCCCCTTGAAATGTTTTCCACTCAAAACATAATGCTCTCTAATTAACCTAAAAATAACTGTTGACAAAACAACCATCAGCTTTTAAAAAACCTAACTACGAGAAGTAGTCACAGCTCAGAAACTTCAGAAAATGCAGCCAATGTCAACAGCCAAAAGAGGCACTGTTCCTTCTTGGCATGACTCGGGCGCTCAGAAGTCCGCCAGAAATGTAACCTTTATGCCGTCACTTATGGGATGATGGTTTTGCCCCACCGGTCTGAAATGCAGCTTTGCTGGTGTAAGCTACATCAATATCACAAGCTGGAACATCAAAACCCATACTTGTTCTATCAGTAAAACGCTTTTAACGTAAACCGGGAGACCTCCGAGATTGTCCTAAACGTGTAAGCTATGCTGTGCAGCACAGCCAGAACCCATGCATATCGATGCCAAAATTTATTAGCATCACCAGATTTTCACTTTAAGAGCAGAAACTTGGCAGTGCCAAGGTCATCCGGTTGCAGGGGATACCGAACCTCTCGAAGGTCTCCATGAATGACTCTGCACTGGGAGGCAGTGATCTTCCAAACGCCGCAGGATGGGAACACCAAAGAAAAGTTTGCCACAAGCTGCGTATATAAGAGCTTCCAGGCTCAGCAGATACCACCTCTGACAGCCCCCTGAAGCTAAGTTCAAAGCCTCAGAATTACTTTTTGCCCCGTAGCCTTCCCACAGAGGGATGTTCAACACTCGCTCCTTCAGGACACATGCTAGGAGCCCTGCCTTAAAATAGGCTACACAAGCAAGTATGTTCAACTGTGGAAAGCTGAAATGAAGGAAACCATTCTGAACTCGAGGTACCAGCAGTACTGCTATAAATAAAAGCATGCTGGACACAGAGCACCTGCTGTGCCTCACAGGAAGCTACCCCACAGTTCCCAATAAACCTCTGTGCAACGCGAGAGAAACATCAGTAGGACCTCTATGATCGTGATCATGCTTTTAATACCCCCTCCTTCAACATCATCTACCCAGACATGCTAGACAGAAGGCAGGAGACAGAGTTGTTCTTCCTCCTTCTCTTCCAGTTGTGGAAATAAAGGGTGGGAAAAAAAAAAATCCTTGACCTTTTAAGCTTAGCAGCAACTAAATGCAGTCAATCCCTGCAGCCACCACCATGCACACTGTGCTGCAAGCTCCCCAGGAGCTGAGCACCAGCTCGGAGGGCAGGTTTGGACAAGATGACCTCCAGAAGTCCCCTCCCCAACCTCAACCACTCTCTGAGCTCAGCTTGGCCAGCAACTGCCACACTTCTCCTGTGACAAGGACGGTGACCATGGTTCAGTGCAACACACTATATACATTGGGCAAAGTCACTCCCCACATAAGAGGAGGAAAATGAACTTGACTTCTGCATCCACTTCCCCTGCTGCCTTGGTAAGCACTGCTTGGGAACTTCAGATGCTGAAGAGGCAGTTTGAGCTTCCCTCTCCTGCCTTTTTTGTGCAAAATTTCCTTGTGTTCCTTCTCATCTTGAGAAGACTCTTCTCCCTCCTTCATGGCATACATCTCCTTTTAGCACAGATGCATTCTCACTGGAAAAAAGAAGTGTGACCTCAGCTACCACAAGGAGACTGCTCCCTTGCAAGCACCCTAGCTGTTGGTAAAACATATGGGAACGATTTTTGCAGGCTGTTTTGAGCAACACAGCCAAATGGCTCTATTGCACACATCCATACTTCTAATTCTGAGTATGGATCGCTGGGATTTCTACAGGTTTTAACACTGTATATATGAAAATATGACTATAGAAATATACTGAAAAAGTTACAGTTCCACCACCGACCTTCCTTCAAACACCAAAAGGTAGCACAGATCAACCAACAGGCTGAAACAGTTTTAAAAAGTCTCGGAAAACACTTCTCTGTATTTAGAATGCAGCTTTGCAATTACTTTAATATCTTCCAGCAATAAAAGCATTTTGGCGGGTAAGTTCCAGGGCTGACTCTTCTAGCCTAATTCTTTACTCGGAACAATTTTTTTTCAACTGGCTGAGTTAGAAAACTGGGATAGGGATGGAGATCAAGGCTCCTCTGGAGACAGGTACAACCACTTGTCGTCCTAGAAGAATAAAAGCCAAATAAGAAATAGCAGAGGAAGGACACTGGGCAGCAAGATTCAGAAGTCAAAAAGCTGTTAAGTCACGGATGACAGCAGCATCAGCTGATCGGCGGGAGCTTGGCGTTATCCCACATCACATTTAACATGGCAAGTCCCAACAGGAGCGCCTCCTCTGCAACGCGTGCGTTCCTGCACTCCAGCAGTATCTTACCCAGTTGCCTCATCTCGTTCCAGTGAGTATCATCCTATACTGAGGGCAGGTTACAATCAGCATCTAGCTATGGAAAAATATGGGAAAAATAGTAATGTGGGGGTTTTTTTCCTGTAACACCTTTCAGTTGTACAATATTTTTCTGCAACAGCCAGACTGAAGACACTCCTGGCTCCAGTGCAGCAAACAGGGGCTTCTTGGTAACGCTGAGGAATGAGCCCTGTGAAGTACCAGTATATACCCTTCTCACCTACCAGCTTTTCTCCCAAAACGTAATTATATCAGCAGACTTACATCACTGACAAACAAGAGCAGAGCACACCAGGCTTTTTACCTGTGCCTTTCATCCAGCTTGTTCTTTCTTCCACACACTACAACTTACTTTAACAAGAACAATAATTCTCTCAGATAAGTCAGCAAATATTTTCATAAAGAGCAGCTGCAGGATGTCTGCCTCGCACAAATTAAATTACCCAGCTAGTGGCTCAATCCAGTGCCTTCAACAGACATTTTTCTGTGGTAGCTGGGTCAGGCCCAGTGCATTTCTGCTATTGTGCCTTACGCTCCCTATATGCAATTTACATATGCTCCAGTGTGAGGAAAGGAAAATGTTTATACTTATGGGTGGGACTTTGGATGCAGATTAAAGTCAAGGTGCTATATTTACCGATCTTTTAAAGTAATATCAACATGTTGAAAGGGAGTAAGAGTTCTTAAGAAAGATCAAAGTCTGCATGCAGCAACCACAAATTAACATAAATACATGCTGAAATACTAACACAGACTGGCAAAATTTACTTGCTTTTTCCCCGGGGCAAGTAATTTTGGCTAATAGGGGAGTCAAAACCATTAACTCTCTTCTTCACCTTTATGTAGGGCACGCTACTGTACTCTGTGTCAGAGCGAATGACTCTTCAGATTAATTTTGCAAGGCTAGCCTAATACTACCACATTGCTCACAGCTTGCAAGCTTTCGAAAGGCGAGGGCTACATCCTCTACAGGGAAGAAAAAAAAAAAAAAAAAAAAAAAAGAAAAGCAGTATTACTACTTAACTCAGACTTTCTGAAAGTCGGTCCTGAGTTTCTACCTTCTTATTGCACTTGACAGAACTTTTGTTGTCTGACAAATGAAGAGCTAACAAGCAGTAAGGTGTAAGACCTTCTTTTATTTGACTAATTACTATTCCGGTAAACAAATCACCTATTTTTCTTGTGGAAGCATCAACAGCAGCGCCGAGAACACGAGGGAAGTTATTTCATGAGGGCAAAGGACAGTTTTGCAGCTTAATCACAGTCCTGTAAAACAGACGCCAGGCCTGTATTTACAACCCTGACAGTGCAACTGCTTCAGCAGCGAGGGGTGCGATTAAGGCAATCGTGCAGTCAGTCACCAGAAGTCACAACCCAGATGCAAGCTTTGCCAGCAATCGACAAGCACAACACACACACAGAAGTCGCCGCATTAATACCAGACACCTTCTGTCCATAAGGCTGGGTCGACACTAGGCGGGCTGAACCTATTTATTTGGTAAAATATTGCTGTATAAAATTCAGCTAACTTAGACAGACCAGAAAAGGACCCAAGTTTTGATTTTTAGCGTATAGCCTGAGCAAGTAGTAAAGCATCTTTGATTTGGTTTCCTCACCCGACCTGATGAAGTTGTCAAGATCCACAGGATAATGGTAAAGCTCAAACCACTTGCAAGACTTAAGCCTCATTACTTTGCATTTTGCATCAGAAGATTTTGTCTATACTTAATAGCATGCACTTAATAAACAGACCTTAAAAAAAGACTGCCTAACAACAGCCCTGCTTCTGAAGCCTCCATCATTTGAAGCCTCATATGCCCATGCAAGGCGGAAAAAGTATACTCCCCGCGTCTCACACAGGGAACCCCTGAGGAGGGAGCGCCCCGCCCCCCCCCCCCCAGACCCGG
>NW_008824930.1:3510250-3513409 GCF_000699105.1 Pygoscelis adeliae
TCCCTTGTTTTGCAACACAAAGCCATGCAAAGCACCGCCGTCCGGCAAAAGTTACTGACGAGGTTAAATGACTTCCAAAGAATACGTACCTGCAGGCTTCCGCTGCACACAACAAACTCTCATTTAAGTTTGTGGCAAATTTGTGTACGGGCTCTTGTACCTATGTTCCTGTACCAAACCCGTACTGCAACAGCCATTGCTTCGCACCGGGAGAATGGTGCAGATGGAAACACCCTTCGGGCCACCTCCCCGGGATGCACCGGGCTTTGTTCGGCAGCCCGCTCCGTAGCTTTTTCAGTCCTTTACGTTTCCACAAAGCAGATAGAAAGCGTTCATTTTTTTTTGAAACAGTTCTTGTGCACCATTTTGCACTCTCGCCCTACGGTAAGTAACAGCACAAGAAACACGGTAAGGAGAAGCAAATCTTGCAGATATATGTTATTAAAGCGGGCCTATTTCATTCACATCACAGGACGGACTGTACTAAAAAGTAAGTTAGAGCCGTAAAGAAAGTGAATGCAGTAGTCAGTCTCTCATTCACAGGCAGAATCCTAACAATGCTTTGGGAGCTCTAGCATGTGAGTAGTGATATGGGAGACCAGCCCTTGGTATCAGAAATAATCACGAATGTGCAACTCTCATTTTTTTAAGGTGTCACAGGAGCTAACGTGTAGAGCACAAGAAGCATGGCTAAAAAAGCAAGTTTAAGAATACATACGCTACACAAGGAAAAACATTCTTCTTTCGTCTTTGTGTCAAAAAAAAAAAAAATCTGAATAAAGAGGAGAGCAGGTAAAATAGGTTTGGCTTTGAGATATGTACTGTCCAAAATGGGGTTCTGTTGGCCTTGGAGGTTCACACGGTGACATCCAGGCAAACTGCTGTGCCATCAAGGTTAGAGCTGGGGCAAACCAGCACAAGAGGGGCTTTCTGTCGAATGGGTACCTGTTAGAACCTGCGCGGAGGCTGTGGCTGCCCGCCCCCGCCAGACAGAAACAAGGTGGGGGGAAGCCTTCAGGAAGGTGGCAACTGCCTCGGACACGGCCATCTTCTATAGATCAGCAGCTCCCCCCAGCTCGCCTTGCCACGGCCAGCGGCTCCTGGCAGCAAAAGCAGAAACGCTTCCCACCTTGCCTGCGGCTCAGCATAGCGTCTCCCGGGCAGCACCCCGGTTGCAGCTTGCCAAGCCCAGCTGGGAGAGATCCCGTAGGACACCCTGCAGCCTCCTGGGGGCTGCCTGGAGGGCGTCGCTTCTCTTGCCAGCCCCTCCCCCCAGTGGCTACACCCAGGTATATGGTTCATACCTTCCTACGATTGCTTCAAAACTCAAGGTTTGCCCGGGATTTCACCTGAATTCGCCTGTCTACACAGTACCAACTCACAGTGAAGTTAGCCTGAAGAGTTATTCTGTAGATTATATGGTATGTGGAAGCTCTGTAATTCTATTCCAAACTACCGCGCTTCCGAAGTTACTCCAGGGGAATGGTGTTTTTCCACAGTCACTGTGCCAGAAAGCTTCCCCACTCAGACAAGCCCTAATTTGGGGAGGGCTGAGTCAGATCAGGGGTATTTATTAAGTTATTTTGACTTCTCATTGAGTACTTTGTTTGACACCATGCTATTGGAATGTAACGCGCATGGCTGGCTACTGCATTGCACGTACTCAGGTCTATGAAGCACAACAACGTAGGAATTCATGAAAACTTTGAATCTGTCATCCAATAAAAGCAGCCTGTGTTTTTTTAAATCAGGATTTCAGTAAATTACGAGAAACCATTACCAATAGAATAGGACCAGATTTATGCAGCCTAAAAATATATCACAGAAAGAATTAGTATTCTCTTGTGGTGTGGATGTATTGCAAAAGACTGTAAAACTCTTAAGACTTTTCTTAGGATTTAGAACAACTGCAAACAAGCACGAGCAGGATGGGTCCAGGAAGAGGGATTTGGGGAGCAGAGGGGAAGCAAGGAGCAGCTTGTATGGTCACTCCAACAAACTTCTTCCTTTTCTCCTTCTTTGTCTTCTTGTGTCAGTCCCGCTCACAGTTTGTAAGGGCTAGCATCTGTGTTTCATAGGAAGGGGGTTTTGAAACATGGCATTTCCTTTTCCAGCTCTGAAAATGACCCCAAACTGGTTTCTTACTCATTTTATGCAATTGTTTTGGAATTTGGAAAACCCCACAGATACGCTGTACAAAGCTCCATACATCTATGAACATCTGGGGACTTGGCCAGTTCTGCACAGCTCCAATTTTCTTTTAATCGGTAGAAATTCCTTCACTGATTGTGTGCCTAAGGTAAATTACTTCCTTTTGAAGCTGCTCACATGCGTACCGGCTCAGTTTCCAGCCTGGGTAAGGACCAGGAATGGGCCGAAGGCTCAGCTCCACCTCCCCAGTGAGGCACCTCCTCGCTGGCCATAAAGGTCTTCCCACCCTGTGTGGGTGGGCTGGTGGTGAGGTGGCTGGCCAGCGGGCCCCTTTCCCCCAGCCTCTCTCTTATTCCATGCAGTACAGCTTCGGCATTTGCTAGATTGGCTTTAATCTCAGTCTGTTAGACCGTTTTAATATTCCTTGCTTAAATTTGCTGCATTACATGGGTCAGATTGCATCTTCACCCAGCTTTTCTGACCTTTCTTCCCTCTACCAGTAGTTGCTAAAGTCCATTTTTGACCAAAATGTCCGACAAAAGACAGACACCTCTTCCTTCCTCAGCTCCAAAGTAATCTTAGCAGCTACAACTTTCATAAGACCCTGGACCTTTAAAACAAATTTCAACCACTCCTGTCTCTGTCAACAACTGGAAATCTCCCATAGTGTGCAGCTCTCTCCACTTCTGCTCTGGAGGCAAAACCAACTTACTGACTGAAGCCCAGTTGTCTATAAATCATATGTTTCACCTGAGCCGTGTTTCTTCACAGGGAATTTCCACAGACCAAATTTGTAGGACCTTTTTTTAAAGATTTATTGCACCAGCATTTATTACAAAGTTCATAGACGTGATTGCATCTCAGCGAACCATTAACTCATTCAGTACCTCAAGCATGCTTGGTCGAATTCTAGATGTCCATTTTTCAAAGTAGCTTTTCCCCCCCATTCTCATCTACCAAAACTGTCAGGGCACTGCGGGGGCTGGTGGCTCCCCAGGGCTGAGAGCG
>NW_008824930.1:3513445-3513885 GCF_000699105.1 Pygoscelis adeliae
TGGGGGGGTGGGCAGGGACGGTCAGTGTTTGCAGTGCCCTCGGGGCCGTGACAGTAACTGTGTTTGAAACCAAACAAGTTGTTCTGTTGCAAGTCCCACGTCTTTACCGTGTCTTACTGTCCATGATGATGGTTTCTGTGCATTTCACAAATCCTGCTCCCTGTTCAATAAGCAAACGCTCGTTCCATTGCCCCAACCTTAATACAAAATCTGTGGGGCCATCTTTAAGCTAAAAATGATTTATAAATCATATAAAAATTATATGATTTTTTAAAAAGGCTGATGAGTTTTCATTACATGCATGTGATGCTTTGTTCTTGCCTGGCTTACCTTGCTTTTATAGTTGCCATTTTTCCACAGTGGTATCACTGAACTCAGATGATTTTAACTTTTGCATGCCTGACATGTTTATTGCACAAAAGCTTTCCTTCTGCATCACC
>NW_008824930.1:3513935-3519418 GCF_000699105.1 Pygoscelis adeliae
TCATCTTGCTTACACCACGGCGCCGCTACCCCTTCTGTTGGACGTGTAGATTGTTTTCAGTCAAAGAATTAAATGATAGATTTAGTTAATTCTATCTTATTAATTAAAAGGAGCCTAAATTAAAGTTTTCTTCTCACCAAAACGAGGCAGTGTGTATCTTTACTCCCAGCCTCAAGGCCTCATTTCATCCAGTGCTATCTCCAAAATGTGCTTTCAGATTTTTCCCCTTGAGGTCTTTGTCTGTGGCATACTTCACATTCAGAGTGGCTTTGCGTACAGTCTGCATTTCTGGTAAGAATTCCTGTTTCTTTAAACTTACTCCAAAAGAAGAGTTTAACCACTACTTGTGTTTATTCTCTGGGGCTGCTATTGCACTCATGAACTCCAGTGAGGTTTCAGCTAACAACTTTTGGTACGCAAGATGTTTGGCATTGACATTGTCCAACAAAATCTCAGAGTTCAAGCACAAGGCATTATTGGAGAAGCAAGTGTTTCTGCAGCGGGTGACAGTGTACAGGCAGACTGCTAGCACGGAGCACAGTTTGCTACCACACAACTGTTGAAGGTACAATGAAAGAAAAGATTGCCCCAGCCAAAATTGTCACAATCTGTGCAGAGCAAAAAACCCGGATTCCTCACGTTCTTGTCCATCGTAACTCCTCCACAAGCATGTGATCGGGTTTCAAAGCCAGTTCCAGGTCCTGCTCCTAGCTTTCAAAATAATTAATGGATTCTCTTCAAGTGAATACCCAACAACCAGGCTGGACAGCCGCCACCGCCTTTTTCTGAATCCTGTCTGTAGTAAGCCAGCTCTCCCTGCGAGCTGTACCGGGAGCTAAGCGCCTGCCTAACAGTTGTGAACTCTGTGAGATGTGAGGTACTTTAGCATTAGGTCCTGTTATGCTGAACTACGTCTTGCCAGGATGAGCCTAGCCCTTAAGCGTGACAAGCAATGGATCAAATTAATTATTCATTCTCACATATGACCTTCAGTTATTAACCTCTAGGAGTAATAAATAAATAAAAAGTGAAGAGCTGGCAGATTTTTGTAACAGCGTCATTTATAGCTACTGTAACATACAGTAATTTCAACATTTTCTTTTTATGTAAACAAACTCCCAATAGGAATGAAGAAAAAAAGCTGGGAGACATATTCTTGTCTTCTTCAGCCTCCCTCTCTCTTCTGGATCCCAACAGCTTCTTCCATCACTTTGACCTCTTTACACCCCAATTCCCCTGGTTGTAGTTTCAGTCCAAGTACTTTTATGGAGTCCTGGATGAGAAAAAAATAACAACTGTAGAAGTCCCACACAACAATCACAGACACCATGGATGTGATACCTTCTGTGCTGCTGGGCTGACCACATATCCAAAAGAGCAGGCCCATTCCTTGTTTGGGATGTACAAATCCAAAACTGTTATCATGGAGCTAGATTTCCATATTACGGTGCGTTTAGTCCTATCAGCTTGGAGTCTGGCGAAGGGCATTAAGTATGTGTTGCTATACTCAGTTTCTGACTAGAACCTCTACCTGGGAGATTCCAAGTTTTATTTTCCACAAAGCGGTCTCTGTTACAAGATTTCAAAATGCGATTTCACAGACTCCAACCTTTTTTTCCCAATGACATAGAGCCACCTCTTGATTTAACAGCTGGCAGCACACATATGAAGATGGAGAGCTTTCCAACTCCCCAAGTTTTTACCTATTTCCTGAATTCTACTCAGCCCCCAGGCATTGCCTTTGCAGAGCCTTGCTCTCCCTTGCTTATCATCCTCAGGCTGCCTCTTCACGCAGTCCCTATCATGAAGCGACCTGCTTCCTTCCTGGCCCTTCAGGCAGCATCACTGCTCGTGGTGGCAGGCTATTCCCTACGTGCAGCTCCTGTCACCCTCAGCTGTCTGAGCCTCATGGACCCTTCATCTCATTTAAGATCGCCACTGCATTTCTTCCTCACCAGCACCTCTTAATACAGCTCTTCTTCTCTTACAATCTTACTCGCAACCTATTAATTTTAATTCTGTTTATCAGCTTGGAATATAGTTCTTAGAAAAGATATCAACAGAGAAAGCTGTATTGTACAAGTGCGTTGGTTTAACACATAAAGACATCTGCTGGAAGAAAAACAGAGGAGTGACAGACAAAAGCTATCAAAAAGCTTAGAATCAGTTAAGGGATAAAGACAGTGGGGAAGCATAAGAAAAAGCATAAAAAGAAATGAAAGCTTTTCTCATCTTCTTCTGAATCAGGTTGTGAATATGTTTTCCTCGTCTTCACCCAGGAAGCCTGTTTAAAGACACGGGTTTAAAGGCAACTTATAGTTGCAAACCCTGCAGTCACAGTTTATGCACATGTTCATTTATCAGGTAGTCAGACCTGTGCAAAACATTGCTACCCCTCTCTGAAGGTTACCACCCCCAGAGCAGAGCCCCGCGGGGGAACCTGCGAGGGCACCTTTTGCTGCCTCAGTGCCACCTAAGCCAGGTGAGTTCAAAACACGTCCCCTTGCAATTTAAGCTAGGTCATCCTCATTTCTACTGAGGCAAACAAGGAACACCCACACTTTCCTTGCCACTGGCGGTGCTATGGAAGGAAAAGTCTTCAGTAAAAGGGCAGCAAACCCCAGCGAGGGCCAGTCATATCTTAAGCCACTGCAGCTGTTCAGTCAGCAAATATAAATCAAAGGCTGCCTTCTCACTTGTGGTGTCACGCCAGTTTAAACAATGTCCGCGCTCTGCCCCCACCATTTATCGCTCCCTCAGCTGTAATATGTGCAAAGGGCAAGCCTGCCTTAGCACTGTAGCTTGGCACCTTAGAAGTGAGTTTCCAGGTCTCTCCCACTTCTCATGCTTCGGTTCGCGTTGAGAGCAGTCCCAGAGCATGCAAACTGCGTGCCCTCCGTAGGAAATTAAGCTAAAAGATATGCTCCAGAAATGCTCTTACCAGCTAAAGGGTATTCAGGACATTGGGTCAGATTAGAGCTAGTCTGAAATACAGCCTCCTGAAATGTGCTTAGGATGGACAATGGGTCCCCAGCATGACGTTTCACTCTATGGATACGCTCGTATTTCCCTGCATTATTTGCTTGTGAAGCATAGCTGTTATGTCTCCATGGGTCAGTGCAGCAAATGGGACGGGGGAACTGATCCAAACTTTTTCTTTTGGTCTGAGTTCTGGTTTTGTTTTGGTTTCTTAAAAGAGCCTTGACAGAAAAACGTTTTGATTCTGACTAATTCTCTGGACAAGGGGGCTCCGCATTTGCTGCTAGCATTTATTCCTCGTACCAGATCACAGTTTCAAAGAGCCAGGAGGAACAGCCTTCACGGTACCTTGTGCTTCAGGGAAAGTTTATGACTTTCAGATGTTTAGACTTTATCAGCCTGCAGTATAATTAATACTGTCTCTCAGTGCTCTTCTGTTAGAAGTTTCTTTCCATGAATCTGCCATGGTAAAGAAATATGCTTCCCCCTTGCCCCTAGATTCCTTCCTACGTCTGAAACCAAGAAATCCCATCATAGCACAGGAGAGTAAAATATTCATTTCAAAGCAGACAGAATTTCCCACCAACTCTGGGAGGGCTTAAATGACAACCACCCAGTCTTAGTGAGACACTCAGGATGCTGCGAACCTACACATTATAGAGGAGGATGTTCTTAAGAAGTATGTTAAAAACTGCATTTAATAATGCAAAAATGATATTTGGTGATTGCATCCTTTCATAATCACATTTACAACTTAACAAATCTTGCCTGAAATCCTCTCAAAACCTTCCCTGGTATTGCATTGATGTGATACGTTCAATTTCGGTAGCTTAAATTTTTGCCCAAATATACTTGTTTTGCTTTAATGTCTTATTCATGCACAATTTTAGGATGTGTTTAGGTCTTGGTTGAACTATAACTTTATAGGTTTGCTTATTTACTGAATGCATTCAAGTGAATAAACATGCAATTTCTTTGGTACAAACAAAAGCAAAGTTCCTGGCTTACATCAGCTTGTTGTCCCAGAATAGAATCAAAGGCTGCTGAGGTAGTTTATGTCACTATTTAGAAATAGGAAAACCTTTGTTTTGTGTACACAGATACTAAGCACTTGAGCTTGAGATGGTAGAGGGAACTGGGGAAGTTAGTAAGCCCAGTGCTAGCTGCATTCTTGGCCTGCAGTCTGCTTGTAGCAGTATTCGCTGTTTGTGTGCAACATATGACAATTAGTAGACTGGAAAGAGATGGTAGTGATGTTTAGTTCCAGGCTTGTTAAAGGATATATGAGACCATATCTTCTATTTCCCTTGATTCTTATCCCAGCTGCTCTACCGTATACCATTCCCCTAACACCCATAAAACTGTAGCAATGCTCATTCTTTTCTTATTCAATGAATTACAGGATTTGCACAGGATGCAGCAGCAAACTGTAAACAGAAAATAGAGAACAATTCCATAAATACAGTCGTTAACATTTGAGTAACAAACACGGTAGCAAACCAGGTATTTTTCAACAACGTGACAGAGGCAAGCCGCCTAATTCCAACGGGCTTTCAAAGGGAAACTGGGAAATAACTTGCATTTGGATCTTTGCAAAGTCTTGCTTGAAACAGTTAACACCTGTGGGGATGCATCCAAGCAAGTGCACTACCAGTGTACCAGGAACCTCATACCTTTTCTGCTCACCTGCTGCAAATAGGTAGAATTCCAGATACAGTGGAATATAGTGGCTAGTGACCCCTATTTTCTCTTTTTTTTTCCCTAACAACTTCGGAATTCTGCAACTGGAAAGATTTTTTTTGTGTTTGTGGGCAGAAGTTTGAATACAACAGTGCGGTATACATGGGTTTTGCCCTTCAGTTATTATGTCAGTAATTTTTTCCATTAGAAAACTACCGAATCTTTGCAAGAGATTTTTACTCCAAAGCATTCCAAAGCCTTCTAGAAACGCTCGACACAGCTAATCCCTTCTTCTGCATCTAGCACAAATTCTCCTCCAAGTTTTAAAACTTCAAAAGCAAGTGGAAACCTCTTCAGAAAGGAAGCAAAGGCCAACGTATTCACGTGAAAATCCCAGCAGAATCAAGTTAGATGGAGGGAAATCATCTGAAGTGAAATCTGGCAGAATGGCCAGCTGACATCTGGAGGGTGAGCGGAATAGCAGTATTCCTCCTAGTCATAGTTATCAGAGCAAAAACCGCAGGAAATCAAGCCCTTGCTCTGTGCACAGGTAAAACACAGAAGCCACTGTTCGTCTACTGAACAGTACTCTGGCGGCATGGCTCTGCCTTGGCTGAGAGAGGCAATTTCTAAAGTCTTTTCACAGAATCATAGAATCATTAAGGTTGGAAGAGACCTCCAAGATCATCGAGTCCAACCATCAACCCAACACCACCATGCCCACTAAACCATGTCCCTAAGCGCCTCATCTACACGTCTTTTAAATACTCCCAGGGATGGGGACTCAACCACTGCCCTGGGCAGCCTCTTCCAATGTTTAATCA
>NW_008824930.1:3519647-3524901 GCF_000699105.1 Pygoscelis adeliae
TCCTTCTTGTAGTGAGGGGCTCAAAACTGAACACAGTATTCGAGGTGCGGCCGCACCAGTGCCGAGTACAGGGGCACTATCACTTCCCTACTCCTGCTGGCCACACTAGTTCTGATACAGGCCAGGATGCCATTGGCCTTCTTGGCCGCCTGGGCACACTGCCGGCTCATGTTCAGCCGGCTGTCGACCAGCACCCCCAGGTCCTTTTCCGCCAGGCAGCTTTCCAGCCACTCTTCCCCAAGCCTGTAGCGCTGCATGGGGTTGTTGTGGCCAAAGTGCAGGACCCGGCACTTGGCCTTGTTGAATCTCATCCAGTTGGCCTCGGCTCATCGATCCAGCCTGTCCAGGTCCCTCTGCAGAGCCTTCCTACCCTCGAGCAGATCAACACTGCCGCCCAACTTGGTGTCGTCTGCAAACTTACTGAGGGTGCACTCGATCCCCTTGTCCAGATCATTGATAAAGATGTTGAACAGAACCGGCCCCAATACTGAGCCCTGGGGAACACCGCTCGTGACCGGCCGCCAACTGGATTGAACACCACTCTCCATAGAATCGTTTAGGTTGGAAAAGACCTTTAAGATCATGGAGTCCAACCGTATTCTAGACTAAATTTCTTGGTGACAACAAATCTGAAGCATATTTTGTCCTGACTAAAAATAAAAATGCCTGGTTGAGTTCAGAGCAGCCTTTGCTGCTGACCGACCTAAATAAACTTTCCGCTGAAAGGGATAAGTAGCTCAGCTTTGTAGGTTCATATTTAATGAATCAACTTTTGTCTAGCAGTAATGGGAGAAGGTTTCCTCTTATCCTCAGAAAAATAGGTGAATCCTTTCTCGGGAAAAAGCTAACATAAAAAAGTAAACATCAAAAGATGAAGCTGAGTGTTGTCAAGAACAAAATGTGTGCTAAATTAGGGTTGTGTGTTTTGTCTTTCCTGTTATTAATGGCATCCTCAGAGGATACTGACTCACTCGATGACTGAAGTGCTTGTGGTTTGGGACCCATCCTGAGCCAATAATCCCAGAACCAGGGCAGTTCTTCCCTTTTCTTTACGTAAAGAAGCTTCCAGACCCAGTCACCAGTTGTTGCAACACCAAGAAACAGCGAAGGGCTCAAGTTAGGACTCTCTAAAAGGGACAAAGTTATCATCTCGTGAGGTTATCCAGCTACCGGCGAGATTTTCTAACAGGGAACAATCAGGGTTTCGGCAGCCTTTGAGTACTCCTCCCTTCACACCCAGTCAGACCAAGGATTGATTTTGCAAGTCGTCACTTCACCCTGTCCCTGTAAGCAGGGATTTGTCAGCCGTGGGCACAGACAGACCTCACCTGTGGTCCGAGGAGCAGAGCTGAGGAGCCAGGCAGCGTGATTTGTTTGCAGCAAGCTAGCCTGCCTTCTCTCTAGCTTCTCTCTCTGGCATAAGTTCCTGTCACTTCTCTTTGCACAACGCTAACACACTTGCAGTTGTTTTTCTTTTGTTCCCAGGAAGTGATAGATGAAAGGGCTGCACATCTCAGGCTCAGCGCTGTGTTTACACTTGGGCGTTTTAACTTGATTAGAAATTCAACTCCTGCTATTACTCAGGTGGCTGGATTAGTGCTGTGGAAAGCACCTGCCTTTAGGGAAAGGAGAGAAATAATTCAAACCTTGTACTGAAAGTCACCTTCTTCTACCATTATGCTTGGTGTTTACTGGGACCTTCCAGCAGTCAAGAGTCATTGCAACATCTCCGCTGTTTGACACTGGCACTGCTGAAATGGGGTAGCATTTGTAAGGCCTCTTTTGCCTTCATGCTGCACTAAGCACGTGGCACGTAGGACAACGGTCAGACGATAAAGGGTTCTCCTTGTCAGAGTACTTCAGTCAGAATTGTCATTTTATGTTTTCCCACTACTTGGCCTGACCTCAGCAAGATAGCAATCCAGCTTTAAAAGCATAACTAATCCTACAGAAAAAAGTATGTATTTTTAATTTTACATATGGCTGTGTAGCAACATTTAATCATTCTTAATAGTCTAAGCGATTTTAAAGGACCGGAGCTGAAGAAACTTTAAAACCAAAAAGGTTTCCATATTTAGATGTAAGATGTTAATTGTTTGAAAAGTCTAAGCAGTGTTCCGTTGAGCGCATTAGTTATGCGTGCAGTGAAAAGATGCTCTCAAGATGCTCCCAAGCTAGGAACCTGGTCAAGCACTCCTAGGGTTTTCCTCTCATTCCTCACATACTCACCTCTGCCTCTTTGTTGCTGTTGCTAATAGGTACCTTCAGTTTCCAAGTTATTGCTGTGTGAGTGGGCTTTTGGAACTGCCTGGAGCCCTTGCTAAGGCAGGGAGTCCTGTGCATATGCAACAGCAGGCAGTCCGGGCAGCGGTTCACAGACTCACACGTGACACTACACATCTGGCTTGGCATGATGTCTCAGCTGCGTGAAGGTGAGCTTGTGCTTGAGTCTTCACTGAACTGGATCAAGTGACAGTAATCTTGCCTACGGTGACCCTTAAAACACCTAACTACTGTCTAGCAATAAAACCTAGGAACCTGAAGTGATGTCTGAGCAATTTGAAATGTTAATTTTCAAATCCTTCCTGTTTTAAACATTTACAGTAGATAACAATATTTATGAAATACACCCGATGCTATTTTTATCTAATTGGAAGTTACTCCCGCAGTCTTATTAGAAATGTGCTGGGATTTACAGCTGTGTAACTGAGAGAGAAATAATGTTCAAACAGTTGGACTGCACTCTGAACAGCAATGCAGTGGGAACATAGCTCCAATTTCAGCCAAGAAACTGCTGGTCACGCCTCAATCTGCAACTGCTCATTAGTACACTCTGCTTCATGGGCATGGCAAATCCATAAATCCTTTCACTTCTGGCTAAGCCATGCCCATCCTCTGTGCTGCAGCTTGGAGAGCCCCTGACGAGGGAGGTTTTGGGCTACACTCCTGGTCCTGTGGGCATTCTGCTGTTCTTCTGCACCTATCTGAGCTCTGAAGCTGCTCACTAACATATGCAATGTGACAATACAGTGCCACTGCAACGCGCAATGCTATGCTGGCACAGCAAGGGAGTGGGTTGTTCTGTAAGAGCATAAATTTGATATGAGGCTTCCCAGTTCATACTTATCAAGAGTGTTTTGTAGTTAAGAGGTCTCTACTGCTTTAAAATTGTCACTCAAAGTGGGTTTCTTTTTTGTTTTGGGGGAATGGGAGATTTTGTTTCCTAAGTGACCTTAAATTACCCAGACTATACAATGGATGGCATGATCAGGACACTCACAGTGACCACTTCTTCCTCTGTAGTCCTCCCCCAGCATCTTTTGTCCAAACTACATGAGAGCCATTCATGAGGTTTTCTTCTTCCAGTCTTACACTATTCCTAAAAAATTCACAAAGGCAGAATTGATATTCCAAAAAATAATGCCAGCAGGAAACAGAATGGAGTCTGAAGCATTCTCATCTTGAGAAACAGGCCAACAAAGAGAATATTGTCTTCATTTTGTAAAAGTTTATTGTCAAATTGCTTTGACCTCAGCTTTAGACTTATCTATATGTTGCTCTGTAGCAAAATTTGAAATGCTGACAGAACGACATCAGTGCTCACAATACAGTAATCTCATCACATCTTTTGCAGTTGGTCTTTATGCTCACCATGATAAAACAGCAGCCCAAAAGGGCGCATTATATCTAATTACCCTGACTGAAACTTGGACATTGTGTAGTGGAGAAATACAAATCCAGCAAACAGTTTCTTGACTCAACTGCTGGCAGTATTCAGCTTTTGAGATCTTTCAAAATAAAGTATTCATGAAGCTTTTTCACTTAACAAGGTGCAATCCAGCTTCTAAATATAATCCAATTTTTGCTTGGAAGACTGCCACGAAGGGTCAGTACTGATATTCCTGATAGTAGCACACAAGTACACATGTAGCTTGTGAAGCAGCTGGTATTTCTTTAGAGAGCTGCACTTTGTCAGGAACATCACATTCTACAGGGATGGTAATGAGACTGAGGTCTGCAGACATGAATAGGTCACCCAAGCAGTGTCAGTCAAACAACATCAGATTTTTAAAGTCTATAAGTACAGACTTTATATAAAATCAGCAAATGGTCTCCGTTTCTACTAAACTAGGGTGAAATTAAGAAAACACTGCCAATAAGGAAATCCTGAAAAAGCCCTCAAACATTCATATCTCAAAACTGGTACCACCATACTTATATCTAATGACTTGGAGTCCAAATAATTCTGAAGCTAAACTGTGTTTTAAAAGATCTCTCAAAATCAATAGCTTCAGGTGCTTTAGTTACACAGTGATGGAAAATGTGCACTTCAGAGCTGCTTCTTGGGCTGAAACTTATGTAGTAAGAATGGGGGAATTGGTCTCTGCACACAACTTTTTATGATCATCTAATTTTACTCAAACAGAAAAGTGGTGAAGTGCAACGCGAACCTAGTTTTCTTTCACTTACACTTTTTTCCCCTGATCGTAAGTCCATTCAGTTAAAGAAGTCATAAAAATAAAAGACAGAAGCAAACAGGATTCAATTTATTAAAGGTCAAAACTGAGATCGGGAGGAATACCACTACATAGAAAAGGTACAAGATGAACATCATATAAAATTCTGTGGTAGTTCACAATGCTGTGGCATATCTAATGACAACGTCCTGGGGGACAGGGCAGAATAAACATAGCTCTTTACATAGGAGAGCATGACAGATAAGCTATCAGATTTTCATTGCACAGCAGTTTTTTTCATTTCTACTGGATTTATTATAGTACTTATTAAGGTCAATAAAGCACACCATTGACTCCAGGTGTGCTGGTTTTGGCTGGGTAGGGTTAATTTTCTTCATAGTAGCTAGTATGGGGCTATGTTTTGGATTTCTGCTGGAAACAAAGCAAGGTCAAGGGGCCTGCACAGGAGATCCAGTTTTTAGGAATAAAATGGCAAGATGGACATCGTCAGATCCCAATGGATATGATCAACAAAATAACAGCCATGTCTCCACCAACTAGCAAAAAGGAAACACAAGCTTTCTTAGGCGTTGTGGGATTTTGGAGAACGCATATTCCGAATTACAGTCTGATCATAAACCCTCTATATCAAGTGACCCGAAAGAAGAATGATTTCAGAAGGGGCCCTGAGCAACAACAAGCCTTTGAACAAATTAAATGGGAGATAGTTCACGCAGTAGCCCTGGGGCCAGTCCAGGGAGGACAAGATGTAAAAAATGTGCTCTACACCGCAGCCG